>NW_007726704.1:314753-331542 GCF_000696425.1 Galeopterus variegatus | reverse complement strand
GTATGATTATCAGCAGTGACAAAACCAACCTGAGTGGACACCAAAGCCATCATGGTCAAAACCACTGCTGATGCATTACCCCCATGACCATGTTGTTCAGTGATCTTATTTGCTTTTTGAGTCAATTTCCTTATTTGTCCCCAAGTTGGTATAGTTGCCATTTGAGTGTTTGGTAGTGGATAATGAAACATTTTCTGGCTATTTGAGTCAATCTGTAGATCTGCTATGCCTTTTCAAACCTCTTCCATTTCCTTCTTTCTCTTTTGAGCCATTTCCAGCTTAATCCTCTTATCTGGTATCCAAAAGGATTCAGTATCTGTGGAGACAAAAGCATAACCTGTGCCCCAATGGTTAACTACCACCGGAAGCCAAAGGGATTTTAGTGTATCATAATAATATATAGGTTGTTGTAGTGGTTCACTAGATACATGTGCCCATTGTCTTTCAGCTGGTGTTGAATTTTCTGCATTTCTATTCAAAAAATTATGAGTAAATAGAGCTTGGGCTATTCGCCATCTTGGGGATTCCATATAATCTCCCCCTTTTTGTTTTTGTAATAAAGATTTAAGTGTTTTATTATGCCGTTCAACAATGGCTTGACCTGTGTTATTATAAGGGATACCAGTAAAATGTTTAATATTATAAGCTTGGAAAAATAACTGGCATTTTTAAGATAACTATGAAGGGGCATTGTCCATTTTTAACTGTATAGGAATTTCCATGACAGCAAAGGCCTCCAAGAGATGAGAAATAACTGCATCAGTACACTCAGATGCCAGCGGTGTTGCCCACATAAAACCTGAAAAAGCATCCACAGAAACATGAACATATTTTAATTTACCAAATTTAGGAACAATAGTAACATCCATTTGCCATAACTGTAAAGGAGCATTTCCATGGTCGTTGGCCCCAGCTGATAAAGGAACTGTATCTAATTTTTGACATATGGGGCATTGTTGTACTATCGCATGGGCTTGAGTCCATGAAATATGATAATCATGATGTAAAGATCGAGCATTACAATGAAAACGGGAATGAGCCTCAGTGGCCTGTAAAACAGAACCTACGAGAATATTGATTAATGCATTACCTTTACTCAATGGTCCAGGCAAATTGGTATGAGTGTGAATATGTGTAACAAAAAGAGGTGAGGAACAGGAGCGAATAACTTGTTGCTTAGTAAGTGAAATAAAGCATGTAATTTATTAGAATCAGAAGGAACAGTAACAGTTTCTATAGTTTGTACCACTTGGACAGAATATTGGGAATCTGAAAGAATATTTAAAGGAATATCTCCTACATCAATTAAAAGTAAATATATAGCATATAGTTTAGCTTTTTGAATCAAAGTATAAGGACTTTGAAGGACTTTATGGTTTATTGTGTCCATATATCTTGCTAGGCCAAAATTGTTAGCATCTGTGAAATAAGTTTTTGTATTAGATATAGGAGAAAATGTAACACAATGAGGAAGGATCCAAGACGTTCTCTGTAGAAATTGAAGCATCTTATGAGAAGGATAATGAGATGTAAAACTTCCTAAAAATTCACTAACAGCCAATTGTCACCGTACATTCAAAGCATACAAGGATCATATCTCTTTGTGAGACAAAGGCAGTACAATAATACAAAGATCTTGACCAGTTAATTGACGGAAACAGAGCTGTCCTTTAGTAATCAAAACAAATTTTATCTACATATGTTTCCAATGATTTAGTAGTTTTATGTGGAAGAAAAAGCCATTCAATAATATTATCTTGTTTTAACTCAGATTCGGCTTCTTGGGATAACACTCGAGGGCTATTTAAGGTTGGATCACCCGTTAGTGTTGAAAATAAATGATGTAAGGCATATGTTGGGATACTCAGTGAAGGGCGAAGCCAATTTATATCTCCCAATAACTTCTGAAAATCATTTAAAGTTGGCAATGAATCTCTTCAAATTTGTACTTTTTGGGGAATAATGATTTGTTCAGTAATCTTTTGCCCTAAATAAGAAAAAGGAGGCTGTGATTGACTCTTATCCTCTGTAATTAAAAGACCAAAATCCTGAAGTGTGGCATGAATAATCTGTAACAATTCTGGGCAAGAAAAAGTTGGAGGCATAGCAATTAAAATATCATCCATATAATGAATAAATTTCAAATCTGGAAATTGAACCCGTAAAATCTTCGAGCTTGCTCATTACTAATTGTTCTTTTGATAGCAACATGAAACCGGGCCAAAAAATCAGTATAGAGTTCATTAGGACCTTGTATTATCTTAACAAAAGTTTGGGGGGATTGTCCTGAGTCTTGAATCCACTGCCAAGCCATAAGTCAAATTGCCTTTAATTGGGCAAGGGCAGCAGGGTTCATTTGACATTGTTGTTGAAGATCTGACCAGGCACCAGTTCCTGTAAGTTGTTTCACACCAGGCCCTCCATTACGCTGATAAGCATTTAGGCGAGACACCCTTTCTGTTTTATCTCGGCACCATGATTTAAACTGTATGTATTGAGGAGATTTTAAAGTCATATGAGCAAGCATTTCCCAGTCTTTTGGGATAAGTAAATTGTCCTCAGCAAAAGACATTAAAAGTCCAGTCACATAAGGGGAGGTAATACCATAAATACTAACAGCCTGTTTAAGTATCTTTAAATATTGAAAACTGACAGGATCATATTGCACTTGAAAAAATCCATTAGGAAATTCTTCATTAGGAGGCATTTCATGTCTTAAAATGGGAAAATTAAAGAATCTATTAGGAGGCATGTCAGGAAGAGTCTTTTGGGGAGCCCCTGAATCAGCATCTAACATAACCTTTGCCATTTGAGGTGAATTTGGAAATTTAAAAATACGATGTGGAATGCCAGGGGCAGAAGCAGACTGAGGTGAATTTGGAAATTTAAAAATACGATGTGGAATGCCAGGGGCAGAATCAGATGGAGGGACTGATTTCTGCTGTACAACAGGGAAAGCTTGTGTATCCTGTAAGCAAGCCTCCAGTTTTTTAATAAGATCGTCCAAAACATCCAATTTTGGATCATCAGGGGTCTTAGGTAATGGTGGGTATGATTTAGATTGAATAAGACATTTCTCTTCTAATTCAGGTTTTGGAATCTCAGTCTCATCATCAGAAAAATCAGAATGATCATCAGACTCTGAATTGGGCATGGGAGGGGCAGAAGGCTCAGGAGGAGTATCATATATATGTGGAGAAAAAATTTTCTTTTGTGGCTTTACTGAATCAGATTGAGAATGCTGACTGCTATCATCTGAATCAGATTGAAAAGGTTGCAAGGCTAAAACCACCATGTTAAAAGCTGCCCATTCCTCTGCCGATATAACTTCTCCAGCCTGATGAGCTCTCCGTAAAGCTCTACCGACCTGTCTCCAAATTTTTAAATCAAATTGGTTTTTATTGTCTGGACTAAACCAATAGCAATGTTTCTGTATCTTTTTTAATAATGAAAGTAAAACCTTTTCTTTAATTTTTAATCCTGAAGCTGTCAACAATGATTTCAATATTGCCATATAATCACTTAACACTGATCATAAACACTTAACACTTAACACTTAAACACTTAACACTGACTTCCCATTATGCCCCAACTCTAAATTGCCTGAAGAGATGGCGTAACTCTTCACCGTCCGTAAAAACCTCCTCGGTCCCATCCGTTCCCACGTCTTACCTTTCGTGCCCCACGTTGGGCGCCAGATGTTGATTAAAATGATCGGAGACGCGAAGGAAGATGCAGCAGACGAGATGCAGTTGAAGAGCGGGGGGCTACTGCTCTCTCAGGCAAATAGCACTGACCCAGCCGCTGTTACAGCTTTTATTACATTTAGCAAGCTTGTGCATGCAAGATAAGCATTAATGCATAAATTCTGTTATACTTTTCTCAAGAGCAGAAGGCCGTTACCTCTCCCTTCTCAACCACTTGGTTATCTATATCGCGTCTCCTGGGTACATCCCAAGAAAGTGTTCTCATGACTTCAAGTGTTGTCAAGGATTGCTGGCAATCCTTGACATTTCTTGGTTAACTCGTTTGTGAGTTCACCAAGTGAACACGTGCTTGGGTGCTGTCCACAGAAGTCCATTAACCATTTCCTTCAGAACAGGGAGAGTTTAATATAAAGAATTATTAACTATTACAGGGGATTGGAGTAATGAGGGACTGGCTAGTACAGGGATTGTTAAACTTTTTCTGTAAGGGAGCCTAGCATTGGTAAAGCCAAGCTTGCTGCAGTAGGGAAATATGCTGCAGGAGCCTGCTGAGCTAGGAAGCAAATCCCTTTCCTCTTGTATGTCTCTCCAGGGCCATCCATTGACAAAACCTAACATTGTGTCAGATGGCAAAGAAAGAAATATTTAAAGAGTTCATCTCTATTTCCACAGAGCAGATAAGAAAGATGAATTGGAGCTGAGAGGCAGATAACTGGCACAGGAGGGAACCTGGAGAACATGGTGTAATACAATGCATTTTAAAAGTATTTCAAGAAAGTAGGAATTTACCGGCCAGCCTCCAAAAAAAAAGTAGGTACTTACAACACCAGAAGCATGATCCATGGAAGAAAAAATTGATGTTAGACTTCAACAAAATAAAGAATTTCTGTTCCTTGAAAGAAACTTTTTCTTTATGCGGGGGGGGATGGGGGCGGCTGGGTGCAGCTGGCTGGTGCGGGGATACGAATCTTTGGCCTTGGTATTATAACAAACTGAGCTAAACCCAGCCAGCCCTAAGAACTTCTGTTCTTTGAAAGATAATGAAAAGATACCACAGACTAGGAGAAAGTATTTGCAAATAACATATTTTATAAGGAACTTGTAGTCAATATATATTTTAAAAATAATCCAAACTCAGGATTAAGAAAACAAACCACCAATTTTTAAAATGGTCAAGTGATCTGAACAGATACTTCATCAAAGATGTACATATAGCAAATAAGCATATGAAAAAATGCTCAATATTATTAGTCATTAGGGAAATTCAAATTAAAACCACAATAAAATACCACTACACACCTACTAGAATGGCTAAAATAAAAAAGACTAACCATATTAAGTATTGATGAGAATGTGGAGCAACTGAGACTCTCATATACTGCTTTTGAGAATGTAAAATTGTACAGCCACCTTGGAAAACAGTTTGGCAGTTTCTTAAGGAGTTAAACATACACCTGTGATATGAATCCCAGCTAATTTCTTAAGAGAAGTTAAAGCTTATTCATACAAAGACTTGTACGCGGATGATCATAGAACCTTTACTTGTTATAACCAAAAGCTAGAAACAACCCAAATTTCCATCAATAGGTGGATAGATAAACAAATTGTCATATACCCATACAATGAAATTCTACTCAGCAATAAAAAGGAATAGACTTTTGATATGTACAACAGACTGAATGAATCTCCAAGTAATTATGCTGAGGGAAAGAAGCCAGACAAAAACGGAGTGCATACTGTATGATTCTATTTATATAAAATTCTAGATTATACAAACTGTAGGATATAGATTGTGGTGACAGGAAGCAGATAAGTGATTTCCTGGGCATAAGGGAAAGTGAGGAGGTCAAAGGCCTAAGGGTGCAGGGAGTTGTTGGCTCATTTGCAAAGATAATGAAGTCACCTGGACTATGGCAGAGCGGGGATGCAAAAATGAGAACAAGGCACCAAAACCTTCAGGTAAAGAGGAGACATGAGAGAGAATTGAGTACAGGTCAGGGACAGGGAAGAGCAGCCTCACGACTTGAGCCTCAATGGAACAGGGGCTTTATGTGAGGTCTGGAAGGCGGAGTGGTTTGTGAACAGTTAACCCACCCCCTGGAGGCTGAGGCATATGGGGTGTGGGTGAATAAGCAGCCTCTACTTCAGAAACTGCAAAGTGGTGTCCTCAGGACAAAGCCAGGTTTCAGCTGAGGCCAGGAAATGGTTGGAACATTAGATACAAAGGCTGAAGATCAACATATTATTGATGAAAAAGGAATTCCAGGCTGGCTGGTTAGGTCAGTTGGTTAGAGTGCAGTGTTGTAACACCAAGGTCAAGGTTTCCCTGTACTGGCCAGCTGCCAAAAAAAGAAAAGGGAATTCTAGTAAGAAGTTTGGGAGGGAGAGGACTGTGGGTTTGGCTGGGGAGAAGACAAATGGGTCTATGTTTAGGGATGTTCATACAGCAACCCTGTGTGCAGCTGGTGTGTCCTGCCAACAATCAAGGAAAACTGACAGTGTTGATGCAGTGTGATAGGGGCTGTGCAGATAGCACAGGGTGTTTGGGAGCTCAGTAGATGAGCACTGCCAGGGGAGGGGCACAAAACTTCAACTGATGAAGGAAAGAGATAGTCAAAAGGCCAGGAGGAGGGACAGTTGAGCCAGGTTACCTAGTAGATGAGCTGGAGGTGGCAATCCAAGCATGCCAGGCGCAGGTACAAAGGCACAGTGAGATGATTAAACTCACAGTTTCTAGGAACTTGGATGAAGCTAGATCAAAGCATGGGTATGGGCGAGGGATGGTAGATAAGGTTGGAGACACAGGCAGTGCTCAGATCATGAGAGACCTAACATGCCAAGCTAAAGTTAGAACTTTATCTTGAAATCAAGCCAGTGAAAGTTTATTTTGAAATCAAGGCAGAATAATGAAATACTTGTATTTATGCCCTGCTTCATCCCCCAAACAAGTTGTAATGCTCAATAAACCAATTTCTCCTGTCCAGACTTCTCTGAGCTCCAGACCAATATTTTCAACTACCTGCCAGACATGTGTATGTGGATGTCCTGGCCTTCCCCACTTATTCCTCGAGTTTAGTGAATGGCACCATCCTTCTTTATCCCTACACCCAACCTGATTGGTGCTGTTAGAGAAAATCATGCCCCTGGGTAGACTGGGGCATGACTGACAAATTAACAGATGTCAGTCTAAATAACACCGGTCCCCCAAAATTCATGGCACTGTTTCAAGCAGCCTGGCTGAGATTAAAACAGACTTATTAGAGTCTGTAAATTTAACATTATTTTTATTCCTATAATAAATATTTTTTCCCATGGAATTCACCTGTGTCCCGACGCTCCCGCCACGGGTTCGGATCCTATATAGGACTGGCCGGTGCACTCACTGGCTGAGCACAGTGCGGTTGACACCACACCAAGGGTTGCGATCCCCCTACCGGTCACGAAAAAGACACACACACACACAAAAAAGTGATATTTATTAGAAAATGGGTGTTGCAATGAGAATATGCGTGCCATTGTAAACTACGTGCGTATTCAAGAAGGTAAAGGAAGATAAAAGTTTTTAAAGGAAAGATGAGGAAAATTACATAAATTGTTTTGAAACAACAATCCTTGCTCAAAAGGATCAACAACAAGGGTGATGCCAGTCCAAGGTTGGACAGGCAGTTGCTGGGCAGAGGTCCTTGCAGAAGTAATTTTTGGGTAAGGTTTGGATGGCCTTTGACAAGGTTGCATTTTTTGAGAGCCTTTTGTAGTAGTTCTAATTATCAAGCATTTGTGCATAGGAACCCCCTCTTGATGGCCTTCCCTGGCGCTGTTTGTCAGGGGTTTTAACACAAGTGACTCCATTTTGATTCTGATAACTTTCACATGGTCAACGACAAAGTAATCTAACATGCACATTCATTAATTCATTCCATTAACATGCTCAATAAATGTTCGGAGATGAATGAACTTGCAAACAACCCCAGTCAACATTCTGGGCTCAAGATAGTACTGATCAGGACTAGCCAGTTAACACAGTTGGTTAGAGTGCAACCTTTAACACTAAGGTCAGGGGTTCAGATCCCCACACCTGCCAGTTACTTTTTTTTAAAAAAAAAAAAAAAAGGAGAGTACTGATCTATGGCATAATCATTTTATTTTTCTCTTTCAAGCTTTCATCTAAAAGCTAAATTCATTGGTAGTAAAATGTCATTAGTAAGGCTATCTGCTTTCTGTTGCTTAAGAAGATTATTTTGCAAATGCAGATTTTTTTTTTTTTTTTAAGATGACCGGTAAGGGAATCTTAACCCTTGACTTGGTGTTGTCAGCACCACGCTCAGCCAGTGAGCAAACCGGCCATCCCTATGTAGGATCCGAACCCGTGGCCTTGGTGTTACCAGCACCGCACTCTCTCGAGTGAGCCACGGGCTGGCCCTGCAAATGCAGATTTGGTAAGAGTTCCCTAGGGCACTCGTTTATTGTTCCAATTAACTATAGTTGTGCAACAATCCATTCACATTTAGGGATTAAATAGCATTTACTTTATAATGTTCACAATCTGTGGGTCAGGAATTGAGGTGGGGTTTGGCTAGATGATTCTTCCACACCATAAGGAGTTGACTGTGATCATTCCATAGGATGCACCTGGTGTCTGGGTGGGTCTGGAGGGTTCAAGAAGGCTTCCCTCACATGTCTTGAGCTTTGGCTGTGCTGTGGTTTGAATGTACCCCCTAAACTCACTGAAGCTTGATCCCCATTGTAACATTGTTAAAAGGGTGGGAAATCCAACTCTGGTATCTGAAAGGTGGGGCCTGTAAGAGGTGATTGGATTTTGAGAACCATGCTATGATGAATGAATTAATCCATTCATGGAATAATGGGTTAATGGCTTAGCAGGTTGTCAAAGGAGGGGCACTTGTGGCTTTATAAGGATTGCACGTTAAGGTGCTCCCATCCAGCCCTCATGATGTGATTGCCTGCATCTCCATGGGACTCTCTAGAGAGTTCTCACCCTTACCAGAAGTGTCCCCTGGACTTTGTACTTCCCAGCCTCCAAAACTGTAAGAAACAATTTTTGTTTATTTATACATTACCCAGTTTCAGGTATTCTGTTATCAGTGATGAAAAATGGACTGATATAGGCAGGGATAGCTAGAAGCTGTGCTCAGCCTGGGCTGCTCTTCCCCTGCGTGGAGTCTCAGGGCCTCTCCCTGGTCTTCCCAGCAGGCTTGTTGGACTTTGTACATGGTGACTTAGGGTTCTAGTAGTGAGGCTTAAGAGACAGGATATCTCTTAAGGTCTGGACCTGGAAACTGGCACAGGGTCAATTCTGTGTCGTCTATTAGTCAAGGAAGTTACACAGAGCCCATAGAGATTCAACGGGAGGGGGCACATAGATCTTACCTCTCCATGGTCAGGAGACCAAGAGAATTTATGCCTTCTTTAATCCACTATAACTGTGTTCTCACTAGAAATCTAGAATATTTCATAAGTGAAATGAGCCTTTTGGTCTTTCTGTGAAATTACTGAAATTGTTGTCATTCTAAATACATGAGAGTACTAAAGTTTTTAAAAAATCAATTCTTCACTTTTTAATCTGAGATATAATCAACATACCATAAAATTCATTCTTTTAAAGAATACAATTTAGTGGTTCTTAGTATATTCACGAGGTTGTGCAATCATTACCACTGATTCCCAAGTCACTCCCTATTTCCCCCTCTGCCCAGCCACTGGCAAGTACTAATCTACTTCTGTATCTGTGAATTTGCCTATTCTTGACACTTCATATAGATGGAGTCATACAATATGTGGCCTTTTGTGTCTGGCTTCTTTCACTTAGCATATTGTTTTTGTTACAGGGCACACTGAGCTCTTGGCTGAGGCTCTCCAAAATTGATATCAAACTTGCAGGTCCACTGCCTGCCTCCAGACAAAGCAAATCACTCAAAGTCAAAGGCCGGTGAAAATGGAAGTCAGCTTTTATTCAGGAATACCAGTGACCTGAGGAGAGATGGTAGGCTAACTTACCTCTCTGGTAAACCTGAGGGAGAATGGCCAGGCTAAAGCCATCTGAATGACTCAGGTTTACTGAGGGTTTTTTTTTTTTTAAAGATGCCCGGTAAGGGGATCTTAACCCTTACTTGGTGTTGTCAGCACCACGCTCTCCTGAGTGAGCCACTGGCCGGCCCTAAGATTTTGATTTGCTCCAGAGTAGAATCAACTCTTCTGCAAAGTCTTTTGTGTAGTTTCACTTTGCAGAGCTCTGGTTAACTTGGCTGGTGCCCAAGGTCAGCTTCCAGTCATTTGGCCTTCATCACTTCTCAAAACTCTACAAGTCTCAAAGAAAGAACTGTTATTTCTTTTCAAAGTACTGATTAGCTTCTTAGCCTTGTTTTCCTATTTAGCAAGCAAGGTAAGAAAGTCAGGGGGTGGAAATGTTCATCATCAGATAAGTGGATACGGAAACTGTGGTACATCTACACAATGGAATACTACTCTGCTATAAAAAAGAATGAAATACTGCCATTGGCAACAACATGGATGGACCTAGAGAGAATTATATTAAGTGTAACGAGTCAGGCACAGAAAGAGAAATATCATATGTTCTCACTTATTTGTGGAAGCTAAAAATAAATAAATAAATACACAAATAAACTGTGGGGGGAGGGAAGAAGACACAACAATTGAAGTTGGTATGACAAGTGAACAGATATGAGGTTGTTGAGGGGGAGATGGAGGAGGGAGGGAGGTTTCGGTAATGGGCCACAATAATCAACCACATTGTATATTGACAAAATAAAATTAAATTAAAAAAAAAAAAAAAAAAGAAAGAAAGTTGGGGGTGGAAAGAAAGAGTGGAGAGAAAAAACTGTCCTTTTAAAAATCCTCCCTGCCCTCCCTGCTGCTGGCAGCCCAGGTGGGTTTTAGATCCCAACATGGCTTCAGTCCTGCTCACTCCAACAGTTTACAGATTCATCCATGTTGTAGCATGTATCAGTACCTCATTCCTTTTTTATGGCTGAGCAGCATTTCACTGTGTGGATACACCACATTCTGTTAATCTCATCAGCTGATGCACAAATTGTTTTTTTCCTACTTTTTGGCTACTATGAAGAATGCTGCTGTAAACATTTATGTACAGGTTTCTGGGTGGACATATATTTTCATTTGTCTTGAGTATATACTTAGGAATGGAATTGCTGGTTCATATATTAACTCTGTGTTTAATTGTTTGAGAAACTACCAGACTGTTTTCCAAAACAGTTATACCACTATCTATCTATCTATATATATATATGCTCACTAGCAGTGCATAGGGGTTCCAATTTCTCTCCATCCTTGTCAACTCTTGTTATTGTCTATTTGATTTTAGCCATCCTAGTAGGTGTGAAGTGGTATCTGATTGTGGTTTTGATTTACATTTTCCTGATGAGTAGTGATGCTGAGCATCTTTTCATGTACTTATGGGCCATGTTGTTTTTGGAGATAATTCCTTGGAGGAATGTCTATACTGATCCTTTGCTCGTTTAAATTGGTTTATTTATCTTTTTATTGCTGAGTAAAGCCAGGATTTTGAACCTAGGAAATCTGGTCCCATAACCTGTGGGATTAACTCTCAAACTTTCCTGCCTCTTGCTATGCATCATGGTTACAAAATTGTAGAAATTTTGTTTTATTACTATTTATGTAAGAAGTAGATTTAAAAGGCATTTGAAAGCTGGAAAACAGTTTCCGTTAAGAGTGGTAACTGCCTTGGTTTTGGAAAATACCTTTATAGCACCTTTAGCAGGGGAAAGGATGCCCTGAGGAGACAGTTTAACAAAGAAAGAACTAAACTGTTTTACATGAGATGTTAACAGGAATCTGGAGGTTTGGGTGAATGGTCAAAAAGGATAGAAGGTAACACTCCCTAAAGGAGGAGGTTAAGAAAAATGTCAGCAGTTAGAGTTTATAGGTGAAAGTGACCAGTGAGAAATTTTCAGTGTCAGGGTAACCAAAGGACTTTTACAAACAGGGCTGTTTAAAATTCGTTTATGTTAAGTCGTTTATGTCGATAAATTGTAACCCCCCTCTATCTTCCCAAACCTTGGAAAGTCTGCTACATACATAATGTAAGCCCCAGAAATTCACAGAAATTTTAGGGAGATTATTAGTCCTCTCAATAGATATAGGAAAGGGACCTAAATCAACATTATGTAAAACTGAAAAATAGGGTTACTTCAGTTGACATTAGGCTACATCTTTATCATTAAAATATAACGTAATTTTCAAAGGTTGTTAAAATAAACGTGGCATAATGACCTGCTGAGACCTTGCACATGTTTGTTTTTTAACTGCTCTGGTAAGAAATCTCCATGCGATTTTTAGGGGTGGTAGTGGGGGAGCCAGAGGTTGTATCACATTGGGTCTGGTGGTGCCCAGCACTGGAAGTATGTGGATAGGGCCTGAGTAACAACGTTTGAAATGTATGGAGCTTGAAGCTAATCAGTGGAAAAATTCTTCCAAACGAAAGTGTAAAAGATAATGAAACATTTGGCTCTCATCAATCTTAGTCAAAATGAAAGTTATGCAGCAACATAGCATATACAATTAGAAATGTACCATGTTTTTTTTTCTTTTTAAATGGGAATACATGCAAAATAATTGATCAGAATTTCTGTTTCTATGGCAGCAATACTACAAACCACAATGTACATGACTGTGTGAAATCACATAATTTATGCAACTAGCAATAATTAAAAAGAAATTTGAATACAGCCTCAGTCTAATTGTGAGAAAATATCAGAAAGCCCATATTGAGAGACATTTTACAAAATAACTAACCAATACTCTTCAACATGTCATTGTATATAACAACTAAATGTAATGTGTGGTCTTGAATTAAATCCTGGACCACAAACAGAACATTAGTGAGAAAACTGGTGGAATTAGAAAAAGGCCTATAGTTTGGTTAATAGTATTGTACCAATGTTAATTTCCTAGTTTTGATAATCGTTCTAAGGTTGTTTAAGGTATTAACATTAGGGGAAGCTGAGTAAAAGGCATGCAAAAATTTTCTGTACTATTTTTGTAACTTTTCCATAATATATCTTTTTAAAAAATTAATTAATTAATTAAAAAAATTTTTGATTGAACCATAATTGATTATACATATTCTTGGGGTTCAACGTTGACATATATTGATCAAATCAATATTACTAGCATATATATTGTTACAAACTGTACTTATTTTTTATGCCCCTTGTTCAATTTTTCCCTATCTCCCTCTCTCACCCCCTTTCCCCCTCTGATAACCCTAGATTTCTTCCCTCCTTCTGAAAGAGTAATGGTTACTCTGTTGATTTGTTGCCTAGATGATCCGTCCAATGCTGAGAGAGGTGTGTTCAGGTCCCCCAATATTATCATGGAGCAGATGCTTCTTCTGTCACTCTGGAATGGGCTTCGTGGAGAGAGACATCCTCTCCTTTTCTTTGGTCTCTGTTGGGGACTCTCCTTGTGTCAATGCACTCAAGTGGCTGGCGGACCATCTGCATGGTGGTTGTGGCATCTAGCTGCTTTCACAGCAGCCATGGTTATTGTGGTGGCTGTGGTGGGCCACCCAGATGGAGGTGATGTTTTTGGCATGCTCTTTGGCACTGGCGGTGTGCCTGGGCCAGAATTAAGTTTTTGTTCTTTGCTTACTTCGAAAATGGGGAAACTTCCTGTGGGGACCAGTACTCGATCTGTGTGGTTGAGCTAAATTGCTGCTTTGCTGCTGATTCTCTAGGGAAGGCTTTTTGTGCAGCTCAGATTTTAATGGTTGACCTTATAGGTACTTCTGGCTCTCCAGAGACCCAGTGCACCTGGGTTGTGTAGAAACTCTGATCTGGGCCTGAGTCTTTTTTATCAAACTGCACCCCATGCAATTCTACATTTGTGACCAGTCTTCTCTGAGTGGTCCTTTGCTGATTGGGGTGCCGGTCAGCTGTCCTTGCTGTGCCCCAGTGTTCCCCGTGGGCCTGTCTCCTCCACCGCTGGTGCTGCAAACACCACCCACGGGACAGGCCATGAGCCAGTCCCTTGCGATAACTCACTGGCCTCTGAGCGGCTCCTTTTTTCAGTTGTTGTGGCTCCTTGCTCCTATGTGGGTCTACAGGAACCCTATTAGTGGTCTTGCTGGCCTGGGGGCTACCAAGGCCCTCTTCTCCCCTGCCACCTCCAAGCAACTTCATCCGAAGGGCACAGCTGCGGCTTTTGCCAGCTCCTGCTCTGTGCACTCACCAGCTCCAGCCTTAAAGTTGCTGTGGCACGAAATGGTCGGAGCAGTTCTTTCTTTCTCTCATCGTGGCTTCTCCCACCTTCATGCACTCCGTAGGTCTCTCCTCCTCTTCCCCTGAGCTCTAGTGGCCCCAGCTTAGCTAATGTTGCTTTTTTATTGTTGTATTTTGGTTGACTTGTGGGAGAGAGTGACACTGGGGACCGTCTATTCTGCCATCTTCCCTGTAATAATTCAAAATAAGATGTTTTAAAAAACAAATTTGATCAGCTATGATAAAGGTTAAATTATCTTTTTATTTTCTACAGAAAATATTTACAAAATAACTGCCATAGGAAGAGGCCATCAAAAGTATGCAGCCAGAAATATAAGTAAAATGTATCATTAAGTCAGGCAGTTTATTAATAAAAATATAATTTCATTTTCTGGATTTTGTGGTATTTGTAGCAATTGCTAGATTTTTAAAATTTGTAATATATTATTGACTTTTCTGATAATTGAATTCTTGTTCTACTTTTGTATCTAATATTTATTTATAGTTTTATAGTCTTTTTCTTTAAATAAAAAGCCCTCTAAATTGAATAAGCTTCAGGTCCTACAATATCTAGAGCCACTTCTGATGATGTTTTATTTCTTAAGCTGATGGTAAGTAATGGTGAGTATTATTTATATTATTATATTTTATTATATATATTATGTAATGTATATATTATATGTAATATATTATATTATTATTGTATTATGTTATTATACTCTTTAGTTTACTCCAAATAGAAAGTAGTAAAACATTTTTAAGCAGTCTAAGAGGCATTTGTTTTCTTTATCTGTCCTCATCCTGAGGTTTGACTATTGACTATGCTTATGACTTGGCCAATTGCTGTGGGCATTTGAAAAGGCAGAGGCTTTGGCCTTCCATCCTTGAGCACCTCACCACAGTGTAGGTTCATTGGTCCTCTTTTATTTAAAAAAATTCCCCCAATATTTAATTGCAAAAACCCCTTCGCTTCTTTTCCACTTTATATCTCATTTCAGTTCCCAGTGCCCAGTTTGGTCTTTTTCTTAATTATCCTCTGTAGGAGTTACTCCCAATTCACTTCTATTGGAACCAAAATCTTGCAGTACTCACAAAGCTGCAAAGAATTAAATTAGAATATTCTGGAATTTCATAACCAGGGAGAAATTGCTGTAAATTCAACCACATTCACCATTATTGCATGTCTGCTTCATGCAAACCTTGGTTTTAGATGCTGGGAGAACACAAAAATGCAGGCCCTCTTTGTGTTCCTGAGTGGGAGAAGTAAGAATTTGCCTAACTACACTACAAGTTAAACTATTGTGAGTGCCTTATGGAAGGAGTAAATGCAGTGTATGGGCACAAGAGAAGGGGACGATTGATTAGGACAGCGGAAAGCTTCAGAGAAAAGATGATATTTAAGTTTTACCTTAAAGATGATCAAAGATTTTCTTCAGTAAAAGAAAATTTCCATGATGTTAGAAAGTTAAAAAAAATGAATATGGCTATATATTCCACCTTTTTATTCTGAAATGTTATGCTTTTTGATTTCCCATGACAAAAGGTGTGTGTGTGTGCATGTGTGCTTCCAACATCTTAATCTGAAAAATTTAAAACATTCATAAAAGTTTAAAGAATTTTACAGTAAATATCAATATATTCATCACCTAGATTCTACATTAACATTTTACTATACTCAATTTATCACATATATAAAACAAATATAGTAAAATGCCTGTTTTACTTTCCTCTATCCCTCAATCTATCGTGTGTGCATGTGTGCTTCCAACATCTTAATCTGAAAAATTTAAAACATTCATAAAAGTTTACAGAATTTTACAGTAAATATCCATATATTCATCACCTAGATTCTACATTAACAGTTTACTATACTCAATTTATCACATATATAAAACAAATATAGTAAAATGCCTGTTTTACTTTCCTCTATCCCTCAATCTATTGTATTTTATTAATGCACTTCAAAGTAAATTGCAGATATCAATACGCTTCTCTAAAAACTTCAGCGTGGATATCATTAACTAGAGTTCAATATTTATTTACAGTTTTTTTCTTTTGATGTAAAATTTACATACAGTGAAATGCACAAGTCTTAGGTGTATATTTTCTGTTTTGATAAATGCATAGACCCATGACACCCAAACCTCTTTCAAAACACGTAACATTCCTTTCACTCCAGAAAGTCTCTTCTCATGAGAGGTGTGTTTTCGAAGTATATGTGTGCACAGATCCCAGCCATAGTAGACATTTATTTGTCCTTTTTGAGACCGGCCGCACCGCACTCAGCCAGTGAGCGCTGTGAGCGCACCGGTCATCCCTGTATAGGATCCAAACCCACAGCGGGAGCGCTGCTGCGCTCCCAGCGCCACACTCTCCTGAGTGCGCCATGGGCTCGGCCCTTCCCTCCATTTTTTAAACAAATGGTAGCATTATAAACACTATTCTGCTCCTTGTTTTTTCAACTAATATGTCTTAGATCATTCCGTATCAGTATGTTAAAAAATTATTTATTCTTTTTCACAGCTGTATACTATTGCATGGCTATGCTGTTGATGGACATTTAGATTTCCAAACTTTTGATATTTTGTACAATGCTGTAATGATAACCTTACGCATACATGCAAGCAGAATGTCTAGGCAAACGAATACGTGGGAAGCTTTATCAGATGTTACCACACTTCTCTCTATGGAGCTGTAACCATCGACTCTCCCACTAGCAGTGCATCAGTGTTGTTTCTCCATGACACTGCTAGTGGACCACATTACAATCTTTTTTTTTTTTTTTTTTTTTTTTTTTTTTTTTTT
>NW_007726704.1:295247-313788 GCF_000696425.1 Galeopterus variegatus | reverse complement strand
TTTTTTTTTTTTTTTTTTTTTTTTTTTGTCTTTTTTCCGTGTCCGGCAACGGATCGCAACCCTCAGTGTTGCCCCCGTACCGGACCGGGGACCGGCAACAGGATCGCAAGCCTCGGTGTTGCTCCCGCGCCTTGCTCAGCCAGTGAGCGGGAGCCGGTCTGTATGTGGGATCCGAACCCTCGGACGGGAGCGCCGCCGCGCTTCCCAAGTGGCGCACTATCCAGTGTGCCACCGGGCTGGCCCCCACATTACAATCTTTTTGATCTTTGCCAATGTGATAAAAGTGGCTCCCAATATAATTTTAATTTGCATCTGTCATTATGAGAGAGGTTGAAGAGCTACTTGGATTTCCTTTTCTGTAAACTGTCCTTTCAATTGGGTTGTTATTCTTTTCCTTATTGATTTGTAAGGGTTCTTTCTATACTAAATAAATTAGGCTTTGCCTGTGGTATGTGTTGCGACTATTTCCTCCCAATTTCTCATTTGTCTTGCCTTGTGTATGGTGGTTTTTGTCAAGAAGATTTTTATTTTATACTTTCACTTTTGGTTTCTGGGTTTTCTGTCTTATTAGGAAGGACTTACCACTCTAAAATTATTTAAAATTTTGTCCAGTGGTTCTTAATACTTTAATGGTTTCATTTTTTATATTTATCCATTGGAATTTTGGTGTTAAGAGTAAGGTAAACATCAAGTTTACTTTTTCCCAACTGGATACTTAGGTACTACCATACTTTATTAAATAATTCATTCCCCCATCACACTGATTTGAAATGTTATTTTTTATCATATCTAAATTCTGATATGTATTTGGGTATATTTCTTGCCTTTCCATTCTGTTCTATTGATTTGTCTGTCTATTCACCTATCTATACCACACTGTTTAAATTATTATAACTTTGTAGTATAGCTTAATATTTTGGTACAACTAATCAATGATCTGATGGCAGTCTTTGGATTATAACATTTAACACTTGGTTTTAGCAAACTATTTGTGTACTTTCATAATTCTAGATGCCTTATATTCCTTCTAGTATCTCTCTCTGGGGGGATGTTTGTGTCCTTTTTTTTTTAAGTTTATTTATTATTATTATATTTTATATTCTATGATGTTGTTGCAGAGCAGTAGGGGAGGAGGGGGAGAAGAGAAAGGGGAAGGAGATAGGGTGGGAGACAGGAAGGAGGAGGGGTGGGGTTGAGGCCTGTGGCACCCCCCTCATTCCTGCAGGGGAGGCCAGGAGGCTTCCAGCAATGGCTTGGTCATTGCTAGGCTGGGTGTAGATGTCAGGGGATTGTGGCTGAAGCCCTTGGCCCCACCACTCCAGCTCAGAAGCCTGAGGCACTTCTTGCAGCAGCTTGGTGGTCATTGCTGTGATGGTTGTGGATGCTGGGGGGGCATGGCTGAGGCCCTTGGCCTCCCACCACTCCAGCTTGGGAGAGCCTGGGGTGCTTCCTGCAGTGGCTCAGAGGTCATTGCTGGGCTGGTTGTGGGTTTTGGGAGGGATGGCTGAGGCCCCTAGCCCTTCCCCCTTCCTGGCTTGGTAGCCCAGGGGACTACCAGTCCTTCTAGGTTTTATAGGTGTTCTTTGGTGATGTGAGACCTTTACTAGTTAATATCAAACTTTGTCTCTGGTCTGTGGGTGTTTTGTTTTTTCTTTCAGATCTGTTTTGGGTTATTTGCTATTCCTACCACTTAAACTCTGCACTGGAACTAATTTGTTGTCCTTTGCTTATTTCTGAAATGGCGGAACTTCCTGTGGGGACCAGTACTTGAGCTCTGTGGTTGAGCTAAATTGCTGCTTTGCTGCTGATTCCCTGGGCAGGCTTTTTGTGCATCTCAGGTTTTAATGGACCATCCACATCAATTTGCAAGGAAAAAATTAATCTTGTTGGCTTTACAGGTACTTCCAGGTCTCATGAGATCTGGTACACTTGGGTTTTGTAGAAACTCTGATCTGGGCCTGAGTCTTTTCAGCATACTGCACCCCCTGCAGTTCTATATTCCTGACCAATCTCCACTGAGTGGTCCTACACTGATTGGGGGGCAGATTAGCTGTCCTTGCTGTGTCCCAGTATTCTCCCTGTGGGCCTGTCTCCCCCACTGCCCACACTCCAAACACTTCCCATGGGACAGGCATTGTGCTGGTCCCTTGTGATGACTCACCGGCCTCTGAGTGACTCCTTTTTTCAGTTGTTGTGGCTCCTCAGTCCTATGTGGGTCCACGGGAACCCTATTAGTTGTCTTGCTGGCCTGGGGGCCACTAAGGCCCTCTTCTCCCCTGTCATCTCTGAGAAACTCCCTCTGAAAGGCACAGCTGTGGCTTTTGCCAGCTCCTGCTGCATATACTCAGCAGCTCCAGCCTGGAAGTGGCCGGGGCTCTAAACGGTTGGAGCAGTTCTTTCTTTCTCTCATTGTGGCTTCTCCTGCCTTCATGCACTCCATAGATCTCTCCTCCTCTTCCCCTGAGCTCTAGTGGCCCCAGCTTGGCTGTTGTTGCTTTTTTATCGTTATAATTTTGTTGATTTGTGGGAGAGAGTGATGCTGGGAACCGTCTATTTCACCATCTTGACCTGAAGCCCATGTGCTGTTCTTTAGGGCTCTCTGCCTCCCAGACAAACTCAGAATAAGTTGACTAGCCATCTTCATAAATGCAAGGGATCTTGGATTTGAGTCAAGAGATGTTTTTCCTGGGAATTATCTGATCACTCCTTGTTCTGTTGGTCAGGTCCATGGACTTCCCAATGGGCAGGACTGTGTCTTTGTAGTACTTGGCAAAATGCCTGGTATCAAGAAGCCCTCAGTAAGTGTATGTTGAGCAGATGGATGGATTGATGAATGAGGGAATGAACACCTGCCTGCCACAAGAGTCTTCTCTCATGCATGCATCTCTTGGAGCATCCTCTGGCTTCACAGGAAGGAACAGAACTGGGACATAATTTCTGGGGTCCTGTCCTAGCTCCTTGCCTGTCCTCCTGTCCAAGAGAGCAATGCTGAGTGAACAAGGGCAATGAACCCCACTTATCCTCCTCCCATTGCCTCACACACATCAAGAGGCTCTGAGAATTTCTGCTAGCTTTTTTCTTGTGTCTCCCCTCATTTTTAATAGCAGTCAGCTAAATCGTCACCCTTATTCATCACCTCTCTTTTTTCTACACCAAACTTTTGAGTAAAGCAAGTGGGATGGCGAGCTAATCAATACAGCTAACTATAACAGCCAACTCTTATGCCATGTTTAGTATGTGCTAGTTTCTGTCTCAAATTTTCTACCTATTTAATAATTGAATACTTACACATTTATGTGTGTGTGTGTGTGTGTGTGTGTGTATAATTGCTTATTATGCCTGTTGTGTGAGGAAAGTAAGTTAACAGAGAAGTTTAGTAACTTGCCCAGGGCCATGGTGCTTGTAAGTGAATGAGCTGGGATTTGAACCAGGGAGTCGAGCTCTAGAGTCCATGCACTTAAACACTATAGCCTTTTTACTTGGCATGCGCATGTGTGAGTTAACTTCATCGAAGTGTAACATAAAATACAGAAAAGTGCACAAATAAAAAGTGTTTGGCTCAAAAAACATAGTGTATGGATCAACGCATTTTCACAAAATGAGTGCACCTGCATACTAGTACCTAGCCCAAAGAACAGAACACTACCACCACCTCCCAGGTGTACCAGTAATGCCCCCTCCCAGTCACTACCCATTCCTCACTAAGGGTCACCACTTTCCTGACTTCTCTCACCATTCTTCTGGGAGTTTTTTCCTCGTCCTTCTATTTTAATCACACTTGTAATTCAAGCATCATGGGGTCTGTTGCTAAAGTTAGAAATATTCTATCTTGCAGAAGTAGAGATGGCGGTGGTTGAGAAAACACAGAAATAATTAGCTAAAAGAAATAATTTAGGGTGGGAGAGTTAGGGGGAAGTTGCTCCGGTTTCCCCACGTTTTCTTTGCAGTACGTGTAAGAGTCTAGTCTTTCCTCCCCTCCCCCTCTGGACTACATCTCCCAGCAGGCTGTGCTCTGACAGCTCTCAGATTTAAATAGGATTCTGGGCTCTGCTTAGAGGCAGGCTGTTGCTGAGCAAGAGAGAGAGAGAGAGAGAGAGAGAGAGAGAGAGAAAGAAGAGAAGAGAAGAGAGAGAAGCGAGAAGCAGCCAAGAGTTAGAGCCAGTCCAGAAGCCCGAGCCCGAGTTGAAGGTGAAGCTTGAGCAGCAGCAACTAAAGAAGGGGAAATGATGCTGGTTACCTTGGGACTGCTCGTCTCCTTCCTTTCTTTCCTGTACACGATAGCTCCATCCATCAGGTTTGTCTTAATTCAACAACTCATAACAATAGTTTACAAAGCCCTGCACTGGAAGCTGGTTCTCTCCTGCTGAAAGAAGAGAAAGGGAAGGAGGCTGAGGGGGAGAAAGTAAGGGCAGAAAAAGCAGGATGGAAGTAGGGGTTATGGACACCTGGGGCTGGGTAGAGGCAGGGCTGATTTGAATTCTGATGCTAGTAGAAAGCTGAGCAGCTGACTGTTAAGTAGCTCAGCAGACAGCCTAGGTGGGAGTCCCTGCTCTTTCACTCTATTCCCTTGGGTTTCTCTGAAGATCTACCTTTCTTCTCTGACAACCTGCTGGGTTGTCATGGGTGGTCATTGTGGAGGGACTCATCGTTAAGTACCAGGCACTTTGGGAAAGAAACAAATAAACTCCCTTCCCTTTGAAACTACCCTCAACTAACGATTTGGGATGGCTCTTCTGCTGTGGGATTTCTGGAAGTGTCAAAGAAATGTGTGTTCTGAGTGGGGGAATTTAAAAATTGCTGCTGATGAGGAAGGTTAAATAGACTTAATCAGGGACAGAGTGTTATACTAGATCTAGTCATAGAGACTTGGGTTCAAATTCCAGTTCTGTTGCCATTAGAAGTAACTTCAACTTTCTTAATTGTCGATTTTATGCACAGTAATGTGGATAAAATTAAGGATTAAATTATACTGGACTGGCTGGGAGGGTTAAAATATATTACATATAGGAAGTGTCTAGCCTTGTGCCTGGCAGTTGTGATGCTCAGGAAATGTTAGTTCTGCCTCCGTCTGGTCTTTGTTTTTGGAACTTGTGAAGTCAACTTCACATGAAAAGGTGCACTTTGCACAGAGGTCTGAACAAGGGAGGTTTTCTCTCTGTGCTCTGATGGCCAGAATGAAATCCCTAATATGATGACAGAAAGTCTCTGAATGCCCTGCTCTCCAAAGCTGGAGAGGCAGCCTAAGGGTGGTATTTGTGTATGCCACCCCCAGAGTGCTGTTCTTCAGTTACTCAGGTTGATGCTGATTGAAGACCTAGGACTTGGGACCATTGATTCCACTAATGTGCATCTCACCTATGTTTTGAATGCAGGTTAGAGGAGGAAGCTGACCTCTGGGAACCTCTAGAGATAAGAGCTAGATATCTTTGTCTAACAAGGAAGATCTCCACTGGTCCTGGCTTAAGACCACTTACTCTGCCCAGATGATCATTTGTCATTTCTGGGCATGTGACTCTCTAATCTGTGATGACGAGCAGGCTACCTTGTCCAGTGGAAGAACATTGTCCGTGAAGATTAGCTTCTTTGGGTCTCCTGACTACAACTTACAGATATCCCTCTTTGAAGCTGGATGGCTTTGTTTTATGTATTTCAACGTGGGGTTGGGAAGGGCATGTGTGACACTCTTGTTTCCCTTGCTGATAGGAAGTTCGTTGCTGGCGGAGTTTGTAGAACAAATGTGCAGCTTCCCGGGAAGGTGGCAGTGATCACCGGCGCCAACACGGGCATCGGCAAGGAGACGGCCAGGGAGCTCGCTCGCAGAGGCAAGTCCTTCTGCTTTGGTGTCCACAGGGCCCTGCCTCCCGTCCTTCTCTCACTGGGGGCTCTGCACACATTTTTTTGTCTTTCCTCTTGGGCTCAGAGGCTCACTCTCTGGCCTTTATCAAACCTTCCTCCCTGCTCCTTCCCTATTACATAAAGCAAGAAAAAACAATGGTGTACCTGGATAATATTGGTCAAGCCAGTTGTGCTAAAAAGAGATACTAGGCAACATTAAATATCAGGGAGTAAAACCAGCATTCCCATCCTGAAGTTAAGCTGATGGCAGGAAGACCGAGTGGTACTACTGTGAGAATCCTGAAGTGACAATTTGGCCACTCCACTGCTTTAGGGATGGCTGGGAAAATGCTCTGTCACCCAGTCCCAAGCTCACTTATTAAACCTCTTTTTCAGCCTAGGATCTGAACACATTGCACTCTCTCTGTTTTGGCCCCAGGAGCCCGAGTGTACATTGCTTGCCGAGATGTACTAAAGGGGGAGTCTGCTGCCAGTGAAATCCGAGCAGATACAAAGAACTCCCAGGTGCTGGTGCGGAAATTGGACCTATCCGACACCAAATCCATCCGAGCCTTTGCTGAGGGCTTTCTGGCAGGTGAGACACTGGCGGGTAGCTAGAAAAGCAGAAAACTGGGTATGGGAGTGGCTGCTCCACCCAGGACCATTGGAGGCTCTTACATCAGAACCATCACCAATTCCACTAGACAGGTTCTGCTGCATGAACCAGCAGGGCAGGGAATTGGCAAGGGGATGGTAGGTGGACAAGCTGAGCAGGATCCTTATCGTTTTTTGCCTCAGCAGTGGGAATGTTGAAGGTGTCATCACCTTGTCTGGGCTTGTACCTTGGCATCAAAGTGTAGCCCTCATGCCATTCTCTTCTTTTATCCTGAGAATCAACCTTCTGTGGCCACAGGTACTAGATGAGGTTGTGCTGCTGCCAAAATTCTCTGGGTCTTGGAAAATGACTTGCTTCTACCAAGGGCTATGTAATCCATGAGGGGCAGGGACCATGTCTACCTTCTTTCACCCCTGGAAATCCAGTGCCCAGCAGAGTGGGCCTGTCTCAGAGTTGGTAGTCAGTATACATTTACTGAATAAATGAATGAATGGTGTCCAGGAAGATATGAGTAACTAAAATTAGAAACCCAATGACAATGGTTATTGAATATCACTGAGATAGGCCCAAATGGAGGATAACTTTTGACTTGCAAAGGCAGTACCTTATCTTAGAAGAAAGGAGCAGAGAGAGTGACTCCTACCAAAACCTTGTCCCAGCAAGGAGAGCTCATGAACAAAGGCAAGGGGCAAATGCTGAGGACTGTGACAGGAGCTAGTAGACTCCTTGCTAACCACAGGGTGTCCTTGGTTGTGCTCTGTAGAGGAAAAGCAGCTCCATATTCTCATCAACAATGCAGGAGTGATGATGTGTACATATTCTAAGACAGCTGATGGCTTTGAAACCCACCTGGGAGTCAACCACCTGGGTAAGTATCTTTGGGTGATTGAAAAGTGAGGCATATCCCAGCTTGTTCTCTGTAGGTAGATGACCCTATACCAGTACTGAGAATCTCTAGTGGTCCTCATAGAGCCCAGGATTCCAATAAACTGGACACATTGGTTTGTTGTTCACCGTCCCTCTCCTGACCAGTCTAAAAAAGTGAGATCTTCCCCAAATCTCAGGAGATACCAGGGAGAAAATGTCATTCTTGGATGGGGCAGTTGCAGTGAAAGTCCTGGAGGTGCAGGAATATGGTTTTGGCTGGAGGGGGTCACATCCATATTGAGGGCCAAGCAAGCCAAGGGTTGGTCCACAGCAGCAGGCAAACCTTGAGAACTCGAGATACGAGACAGGCTGGAGTTCAGAGTTCAAGGTGATGGCTTTAGAGAGGAGAGCATGGAGCATGTTCTCTGATCCTAGACAAATGTTATTTTCACTGTTTTATCCTTCCTACTGTACATGAGTGTACCTGGACCCACAGTGGTGCAATCATGGCCAGAGGTGGAGTTAGAAGCCAGCAGGTGGTTGTTTCTTCTGACTGGGGCAAAGGTAGAGGTACAAATAAGTATAGATTAAGCACCATTGCCTTGCCTATAGTCTAGCTCTGGCTCTTGCTTTTAGGAATCCTCTAACTCAGACCAACTGATCATTAGAACTGAGTTACTCATGGCATCAAAATTTGTTCACAACCAGAAGATAGTGAGTTCATGCTGAAGTCCTGTTATCAGCTCCCGCACCCCAAGCCTGGGCTGCCATTCTACCCTTCCATCTCCCCTGCTGGCTCTTCTCGTAGGTCACTTCCTTCTCACCCACTTGCTCCTGGAGCGACTAAAGGAGTCTGCTCCTGCACGGGTCGTGAATCTGTCCTCGGTGCTCCACCATATTGGCAAGATTTGCTTCCACGACCTCCAGAGTGAGAAGCACTACAGCAGGCTGTTTGCCTATTGCCACAGCAAGCTGGCCAATGTGCTTTTCACTCGCCAGCTGGCCAAGAGGCTCCAAGGTAAGTCTGGAGAAAGGGCCAGAGTTAAAATAGCAAAAATAGGCTTATCAGTCCAGATTAGATGCTCACAGAAACTTCTGAAGTCAGACTGTCAAACGTGCACATTTCAGTAGCAGTTCTGTGCACTAAGGAGAATGAGATTATAAGTGGAACAGAATCATAGTCTTTGCCCCCAGCCAGTGTACAATTGAATAGGGGTTAGGAACCTCATAAAGTTACCTTACATTTATGTCACATCTTCTATCTGTTATTTAATTTTCACAACCCTTTGCAACAGGCAGAGCTGGTATTATTCCTATTTTATGGATCAGAACCGAGGTTCAAAGAAATGGCTGGCTCAAGGTTATATGGCAAGTGAAGGAGTCAGAATTGAAATGTGGGTGCTTTGACTTAAATCCAGGGGGCTTCCTGCTGTATGCCATTTGCTGAGGTTCACATGGTGAGCTAAGCTACAGAGCTGCCACTTCCAGGAGTCAGAGAGTCTGAGTTCTCACTCTACCACATCCTAGCCCCGTATGTATGTGGACATGTCCTTTTAATTTCCCCTGACTTCACCTCCTCAGCCGTAAAATGAGGTGAGGCCGGCTCTCCAGCCTTAATGATTCTGTGCTCCCCCGGATTTTTGGGTGAACTGCTGGCTCTGCAAATCTGGAGCACCATTTGCTACAGTGAATAAGCCAGAGTTTGGGAACAATAGAATAATAGGGTAATCATAAAAATAATAATAATTACAGTAATAATTGATACTTTCATATGTGCCATGCACTGTAGTACTCAGTACAGTCCTATGAGGCAGGTGCTGTTATTTTTCCCCACACTGCAAATGAAGAGACAGGCACGGATATATTAAGAAATTTGTCCAAGCAATTCTTCTAGCTGAGCCAGGATTCAAATCCAGACAGTCCAGCTCTGGAGTCCATGCTCTTTACTCTAAGTCAGGTTTCAGACCTTGGCCCTGCAGCCTGCAAACTATGATCTTGGGCAATTTACTTAACCTCTCTTTGACTCAGTTTCCTTAGCTCAAAATGGGCTTCTTAATATTACCTACACAAGCCTCTTTAAGAATTAAATGAGATAGCATATAGCACAGCCCTTGCACAGCCTAGGTACTAAAAATAGCGGTGGTATTGGGGGTGTCTTGGGGGACATGTTAACCCCCCATAACCTTCATCAACACCCCTACATGTGCACCTCATAAAATGTGCTTGTCAGGCAGATGTAGCTCAAAACAAGGTCATAAACCCCTACTTTCTAATCAGATTGCTATTGTTCAGCCCCTCCTATAGAAACGGTAAAAATACCCCTGCCAATAATTGATAATACCACTTACTACATGTTGTTTTTCTTGTTAGTACTTAAGCTACTAGCAGAAAGATGACATTGAAATAGAAGGATCTTGAACCAGGCACTTCTTTGGGAACATAGAAGGCTAAGAAGGCTACAGATCTTTCTGGAAGAGATCAATTCATTGCTGGTCAGATTCTGTCTGGCTAGGAGTGGTGCCTTCTGAACCCTGGGGTTAAGTTTCCTGAGTCCCTTCTTACTTGTGTATTTTGCTGCAGGAGATGAGCTGTTTTCCTGGGCTCAGAGTGTGTCCCTGGTCTCACTGTGCCCTCTTTGCCCTAGGCACGGGGGTCACCACCTACGCAGTGCACCCAGGCATTGTCACCTCAGAGCTGACCCGGCACTCGTTCCTGCTGTGTCTGCTCTGGCAGCTCTTCTCTCCCTTCATCAAGTCAGCACGAGAGGGGGCGCAGACCAGCCTGCACTGCGCCCTGGCTGAGGGCTTGGAGCCCCTGAGCGGCAAGTACTTCAGGTGCGTGGAGGCCACCTGGCTTCACTTCACCACTCCTGTGTGGGGGACACACGGGACTCCCTGGGCTTTGCGCCCTGAGCACCGAGTTTATGCCTGATGATGGAATCCAGGTTTGGGTTGGGCCTGCAAACCAAAGGCTGTTACTTTCCCAAGGAAACTGACATTAGCAACTTGGAAAGAGTTGCTTTTATGGCTTTATTTTATGTCCATGTTTCCATGTAAATTTTGTAGCTTTCTGGAAGCTGTTAAAGAAGACTATTCAGTGGCGCTGCTGGTGTAGTGGTATCATGCAAGATTCCCATTCTTGCGACCCGGGTTCGATTCCCGGGTGGCGCAGCTACAGCTCTTCACTTATTTTGGCCAGCCCGTGGCTCACTCGGGAGAGTGTGGTGCTGATAACACCAAGGCCCCGGGTTCGGATCCCATATAGAGAGGGCCGGTTAGGTCATCGGGTGAGCGTGGTGCTGACAACACCAAGTCAAGGGTTAAGATCCCCTTACCGGTCATCTTTTTTTAAAAAAAAAAAAAAAAAAAAAGAAGAAGACTATTCCTGTTAACCGTGGGAAGATGTTAGCAGGCCCTTTTTCTCCTCCTTCAAGCTTTTGGCTGACTTGATTCCTGAGTTCTTGACTAGCACAAAGTGCTGAGGGAAGGTCATCTCTCCCTGGCATGAACTCAGTCTCCCAATGCTGCTAAGACTGGCACTATCTGTTGGAATACAGATACAGAAATTTCAGTGCTGAATCTTATCACAACTCAATGGCCAGTAAGAGTTTGGGAACAAAGGGAATCCCAGGACTAAATCTCCTTCCCATTCCATGACTTAATCCAGCTCAGTCTGCTCTGCTGTCCCACTTGCTCAAGGCTTTTCATCCATGCACCATTTGTTAGGTGAAGCATTGGAAATAACCTCAGTGTCCAACAATAGGGGAATGGATAAATGATAATAGATGATGATGCATGACCTCTTGCTGTGTGTTTGGCACTCTTCTAAGTGTTTCATGTGCATTAATTCATGTAGTCATCACAACTCCGAGAGGTAGGAAATATTGTTATCCCCATTTTACAGATGAAACTGAAGCACAGGGTAATTAAGAAACTTGCTGAAGGTCATATGGCTTGCAAGTGGCAGGCCTGGGATTTATACCCAGGCAGTCTAGCTCTAGAGCCATGTTATTCCTTATGGTTGCTGCTAGTCACGTGTGGCTATTGAGCACTTGAAATGTGGCTAGTGCAAATCGAGATGTGCTGTAAGTGTAAAATGCACACCAGATTTTGAAGACATAGTATGGAAAAAAAAATGTAAAATATCTCATTAATAATTTTTTATATTGATCACATGCTGAAATAAGTTGGCTATATTGAGTTAAAATAAGTATATTACTAAAATTAATTTCACCCATTTCTTTTTACTTTTTAAATGTGGCTACTAGAAAATTTAAAATTACATATGTGGCTTACATTTGTGGTTCACATTTCTATTGGACAGTGAGAATCTGAGTGTTTAATGTCACTGCCTTAAATATGTGATAAAATATTATACGGTCATCAAATATAATTTGAAATAATATTTAATTAGTGTGAAATGTTGGTGATATGACATTGTGAGAAAAAACTGCAATGCAAAACTATGTAATTATTCATTGTAAATACATAGAGAACAGTCTGGAAGGATACCCAGCCACTGGGCAATAGTGGTTACTTCCAGGGAATTTGAGAGAGAGTCAGGCAGAGTGTGAAGGAGGATTTTAACTTTTCATTCTAGGTATTCATGCAGGTGGGCGGGTGAGGAAGCATTGAAGGTGCAGGATCGCAGCCCTGAAGGATGTGTCACAGGGCTTCTGAGAAACAAGAGGCCCATGAAGCTAGAATCCAGGGTGTGGGATAGGGCTGGAGTGGTCAGTGGCCCAATCAGGCAGATTCAGGGGATTGTCGGACTGTGCCATTCCACTGTCCATCCCCTCCCCAACCGCTGGAATTGGTTCTGGTGCCTAGGACCAGTCTGTGCCATTTTCCCGTGAGCCCCTTTAAGCCATTTGAAGCCAGCGATTTATAATTCACCAGTTATTGTCTTCACATCTTGTCAGCACACTTTGGTATTGAAGGATCTTTGGCTTTGTAGCCTTGAGGTTAATAAATTTTTTAAAATTAGGAAAATGGACATAGAACTTACTTTGTAAGGTTGTTCTGAGAGTTAAATGGGGGGAGGTATGTACAGCTCCTGGCCTGCCCAGCTCTTGTGGGTGGCCGATAAACTGTTAAAAGCCTAAATTGTTAAAAAGAATCTTGGAAATTGGCCTTTAACCATTCATACAGGTTGAGTTCAATTTTATTAAGAAATGTGACAGGACAGGCCTTGTTCTAGCCACTGAAGCCATTGTCCTAGGTAACGAAGGCAAGAGTCTGTCCTCATGGCGTTTTCTTGCAGTCTCTCAGAGCCCAATAAAAATTTTTGCCAGGTGAGAAAAGAATATTACTTTCATTAATTTTATCAGTACTGTTAACCAGTACTGGGAAAATTTTGGTTGATATAAACAAGGTGACTGTCATTGATGTTTGAATTTTCATTTTGAAGAAGCCTTCAAGGGAGAAAAAAACACTTCTTGATTACAGGATAGAAATGTCTACTGTATTAATTTGCTTGGCTTTCCATAACAAAAGTACCACAGACCAGGTGGCTTAAACAACAGATTTATTCCGTTATGTTTTGGAGGCTGGAAATCAGAGATCAAGGTTTTGGCAGGATTGGTTTGTCCTGAGGCCTGTGTCCTTGGCTTGTAGATGACCATCTTCTCGCTGTGTCTTCACATGGTCTTCCCTCTATGTGTGTCTGTGTCCTAATCTCCTTTCCTTATATGGGCAGCAGTCACACTGGATTAGTGCCCAAACTAATGACTTTGTTTTAACTTGATTACCTCTATAAAGACCGTAATAACTTCGTATAGCATACATTATACGAAGTGCTCCCGCACCTCACTCAGCCAGTGAGCGGCCAGTCTGTATGTGGGATCCGAACCCTTGGTAGGAGTGCCACCGCGCTTCCCAAGCGGCGCACTGTAGCAGTGTGCCACCGGGCCGGCCCAAGACCACAACTTTTTATTATGGAAATTTTCAAACAGACAAAAGTAGAGTAAATAGTATCATGAGTCCCCATGTATCTGTCATCCAGCATCAACATATTAACATTTTGACTATCTCATTTCATCTGTTTCCCCCCATAACATTTTTGGGGGCAGGGAGTGGGATATTTGAAAGCACATTACAGGTATCATACCATTCAGTCGTAAATACCTGTGTGTGTTCTTTACAAAGCCATACACCATCATCACTCCCAACAACATTAATAATTCCTGAATGCCATCTGGTACTTGGAGTTCAGGTTTCCCTGTTCGTCTCACAAACGTCTTTTTACTGTTGGTTTGTTCAAATCAGGAAAAAAGGAATGGTCGTTCGGAAGAGAGGAAGGTTTTCTTTCCAGAGCCCCAGCAAATCTCCTTGTGGCTCATTAGCCTGAACTGAATACTGGGCCAATCATGTGGCTAGGGAGGGGCTATGCTAATTGGCTCACACCAATCACTATCCACATCTACAGCTGGGGCCCGTCCCACCCCCCTCCACCCTTGGGGAAGAATAAGTTTTCCTCATTAATTAATAAGTGAGTCACAGGAAGAAATTTTCTGTCTTCTGTTGGATGTTGTCCTGGCTAAATGTGACACCTGAGTCTGTCACAATCATCTCAAGTTCACAAGTGGAGCTGAGCTGGCCCAAAGACTAAGCTTACATGCTGAGTATGGTGGAAGGAAGGACGGAAAGAAGCGGCATTGCTGATGATGTAGCAGTGAGTCACTGAATTAACCAAAACTGGAGCTGTTCCCTCCCTTGAGACTTGTTACATGACATAATAAATTGTTCTTGTTGTTTAAGTCTATGCCCTAACTGATACAATAGTATTATGTTGAACCACATGAAATTGCTGATATTCAACTATTTTTTACCTACTTTCTTCACCATTATTTCTGGTCTAAGGCAGATGTCTCCCTGGCCTACTTTGATCACCCTTAATTCCTCATCTGCCAACTGAAATTTTTTTTTTTTTTGTCTTTTTCTGTGTCCGGCAACGGATCGCAACCCTCAGTGTTGCCCCCGTACCGGACCGGGGACCGGCAACGGGATTGCAACCCTCGGTGTTGCTCCCGCGCCTCGCTCAGCCAGTGAGCGGGAACCGGTCTGTATGTGGGATCCGAACCCTCGGGCGGGAGCACCGCCGCGCTTCCCAAGCGGCGCACTTATCCAGTGCGCCACCGGGCTGGCCCCTGCCAACTGAAATTTTGACACATATTTCATTATATTTTTCTCCACCCCCAAGATCTGTCATCTTCAGTTGATTTCAGTATCTGCAGGGATACATGACCTAACATCCTAGCACAGAGAATCCTGGGGTTTTTTCTGTTTTTGTTTTTGCAGACCCAGAGAATCTTAATAGTCCTGGTATTCTTCCACAGGTATTCATCCAAATTTTAATCTGTACAATCTATTTTTCCTATATATGGATATATGATATCTATTAGCTAAAACAATCAGCTGAGAAGATCACAAAACATGAAGTACACCTTGTTCTGATAGGAGGAGGAGATTAACTGCTGTAACAAACAATGCTACATTTTAGTGGGTTTATATAACAAAAGTTTGTTTCTTGGTCATGTCGCAGCCCAATGCAGCAATGGGGGTGGGAGGTTGGTCCTGTTCTACAGGCCACTAAAAAATGAACGGTTTCACCATCCCCCCAGGTCCTCAGAGTTTTCCACTGGATCCCCTGTATCCAGCAGGCAGATGATGGAAGAGAGAACATCTGGCTATTCTGTTTCTAGACCAGTGATGTTCAGGTGAGTAATAAAATAAAGACATATGTAATTTATAACATATTATATACTTAGCTCATAAAATTTATTTTTTCTGCTTTCATCTCAGTAAAGCCACTATGTGGCTATAATCATCCAATAATTTATGTTAAAGGATTTTAAAAAAGTGATTGCATTCAAAGTTTACACAATTTAATATTTTCATAAAAAGGGAAGTCAAAGAAATGCAAAAATAAAAATTATTTTTGAATGTTTTAGGTCGTTTTTCTTCTAAAATATTTAAATTATTAAATTAAAAGGCAAAATACATTATAGTTATGAATATCAACACTTTACATCAAAATTATTGATATAAAGCTCAACTTTTTTAGTTTTTAAAAATTTAATAAATTCTATAAATTTTTTCAAGAATAAAACTATTCACAGTTCTAATGTTCAATATCCATTTAGTTGCCAATGTAGACAATGGATACCATACTTCATGCATATTTTCTCTATACCTACATGTCTACCAATTTAAAAGTAATATCAATTGTTTAATATTGCAAAAAGTTTTTTAGCGTCCACATATGTGTCGCAAATGCACACACATTGGGATATGGAGACAAGAAAATAGACCCTGAGCACTACTGAAAATAATACCCATTTTAATGCAAGTATCTATTACACTCACGCTGAGGAAAAATTGGACAAGTTAATTTTGTCTTTTCTCAAGAAAATAGACCCTGAGCACTACTGAAAATAATACCCATTTTAATGCAAGTATCTATTACAATCACGCTGAGGAAAAATTGGACAAGTTAATTTTGTCTTTTCTCTTCCCCAACTGCTTCTTTTATTCAAATCCTCCCTGCACTCAGAAGCCACAGCACAATCTGCACCGTTTCAAAGCATTTGGATGTATTCAAGAAGGGTTTCCTTGGGGCCTACACAGTATCAGTCATGAGAACAGATGTTTAGGATATCAGGTTGTGTTATGTCAGCACTGACTGCCAGAGCCTAAGGAACAGAGGTGCTTGTGCATTCTTAAGCACACATTTATTATTTTCTTGTGCATTTTTGTGAAATATAGGGCTTTACAGTGCATGGCCAAGGAAAGGAGACCTTGTTGCCTGGATTGAAGGGCAATACTGCTCATGTAGTTCATATTGTCCTGACATGGTAAATGGGGGCCCAGCCCTGGCAATTCCCAGAGAAAAGGACCCTTCCATTTGCCTTCCATGGTAGGCAGCTACACTGGTGTCTACCACAGAGGTTTAATGTCAATCTGGCATAAAAGGAAGCTTGTGTTTACTGAACATATGAGAATTTAGCCTTATAAAGTATCTGAGAACATATGATTGGACAGTAAATATCTGAACTCAAATAACATGGTACTGAGGGAAGACCAAGTGAATGGTGGATATGCTTGGGTGAACTGTGGATATACGTGGGCTGCCCAAAGCACTCAGTCTCGGTTCCCTGACCTCCTCATCACTGACCTCCTCTACTGCTCTTCAGTTTCCTGTCCCCACAAGGACTACACCTGGATATTTTGTCATCACATGAGCCTCTGCTTCTCAGATGTCTTAACTTTCAACATTCCTCTCTAACCACAACCTCCTACTCCCCCAGCTTTCTTCCTTGCCAATTCACTTGCCTTGTCATCACCCCTGTCTAGCAAAGGCCATGGAGCAATCCAGTGCCCTGATTTCCATATGCCAAGAATACGACTGGAGAAAATCACTCAGCCTGGCAGATGGGAGCTACGTTTCTATAAATCACTGATCACCAACATCAACTGGGCTTTCAGTGCTGCCTGGCCACCTGTTCTCCCACAGTAAGGATGGATACAGTGAAGCTTATGCAATTTGTGCAATCTTTAAGAAGAAGACTATAAAATTACAGCTATGAAATTAAGTACAGGGGCCGGCCCGTGGCTCACTCGGTAGAGTGCGGTGCTGATAACACCAAGGCCACGGGTTCGGATCCCATATAGGGATGGCCGGTTTGCTCACTGGCTGAGCGTGGTGCTGACAACACCAAGCCAAGGGTTGAGATCCCCTTACCGGTCATCTTTAAAAAAAAAAAAAAAAGAAATTAAGTACAAAAGCAGATGTTGATTTAAAATAAGAAAAAAAAAAAAAAAACATGAGTAGTTGGAGCCTTGGGAATTATGATCTTCTGAGATCTCTTTAGGCAATTTACTAGAAATTCTTGCACAGAAATGATTCCTGATAGCAACCTGGCTTCCTCTGGAATCCCACAACTCCCAGCAACTCCCTCCACACACAGGGGCCCATGCAAGCTTCAAAAGCTTCACAGTGAAACTGCCTCTGAGGTTCCAACACATAGTTCATATCCTCTCCACATCCTCCAACCTCTAAACCCACAGCTCCCCTTGATCTGGTAACAGGTGATTTCACCTCTGACTTCATACAGAACATAGACTAAGCCATCGGACATAAACCCCCTCAACTTTCTGCTACCAAACTAGCAGAATGACCTGTATCCACTCATATTTCCTTCCTTTCCATCTTCTACAGCACAACTGGCACCACTCCATCCGTTTTTTTAATCTTTGTATTGAGAATCTCTCTTACCACTTGTCTCCTAGTTTAAAGAAAGATACAGTTTATATTTCTCTTTCTTACCCTTCTTGGCTCTTTGGGGTGGTTTTCAAGAGTGAAAGGAGTCATATGGAAACCAGAAGTCAACACTTGCTTCCTCGGTGTCTACAACCTCTGTTCTCCTGGTTCTCCTACTTGCTCTGGGACCTTTTCAGGTTCTTCTTCCTCTGCCTGCCCCTTACATTGTAGATTTCCTCCGTCCACCATCAGAGCATTCATTTATTATTATTATTATTATTAACAACAACAACAATAATAATAATAATAATAAGCAGTGACTATGTTCCAGGATTGTTGCAGGCATGTGGAATATGAAGTGAGCAAGATAAACTCTGTTCCTGCTCTCACCACAAGGACACGTGGCAGAAGTGCCCATCCAAGCGTGGGGTAGGGGAAAGAGGTCAGAGAAGTGGCATTTAAGCAAGACCTGGAGGATGAGTCACCAGGTGAAGATGAGGGAAAAAGCGGTCCAGGAAGCAGGCTCGGAGTGGGCAAATTATAATCTGCATCTGGAAAACTGAAAGAGGAGGGGTGGGGGTGAAACAGGTGAGAAATGAGAGGTAGGCAGGGATCTGAGAAGGGACGAAGTTGTCATCAAGAATTTGGACTCGGGCCGGCCCAGTGGCGCACTGGGATAGTGCGCCGCTTGGGAAGTGCGGCGGCGCTCCCACCGAGGGTTCGGATCCCACATGCAGACCGGTTCCTGCTCACTGGCTGAGCGAGGCGCGGGAGCAACGCCGAGGGTTGCAATCCCGTTGCCGGTCCCGGTCCGGTAAGGGGGCGACACTGAGGGTTGCGATCCGTTGCCGGACATGGAAAAAGACAAAAAAAAAAAAAAAAAAAAAAAAAATTTGGGCCTTTTTTTAAGGGCCACAGGAAACCCCCGCCACAGCGCCCTCCCCCCCGGGGGGGTGGGGGGTT
>NW_007726704.1:294415-294983 GCF_000696425.1 Galeopterus variegatus | reverse complement strand
CCCGTTGCCGGTCAGTAAAAAAAAAAAAAAAAAAAAAAAAAAAAAAAAAGAATTTGGACTTTATTCTAAGGGCTACAGGAAGCCTCAGCTACAGCGTCATCCTCCCGAGGGGGCTGCGGGGTTAACCCAGACCAGGGGGTAGGAGGAGGCGGGAGAGTTATAGGGGCCATGGAGGGAACCTGGAGGGCGGTGGGGGGCACGTCATAGACCTCCAAGACATCTCCGGGGACAGCCAGCTGCATCCCACTGCCTCTGGGGACTTTGTAGATGGGATCAGGGTAGGGTGGGCAGGGTTCAGCCGCAGGTTCTGAGGTGGGCCTGGGCCAAGCTGGGGGTGGCCCCACATACACCTCCTTGTCTTCACTGCCGTGCTCTGGGACTGGACACGGCGAGCCCAGCTGAGCGGGGCGCCGGGTAGAGGCTGGCTCGGGTGCGGGGCCCGCAGGAAGGAGCTGCGCTCTGGCGTGGGGCCCAAGGCTCGGCTGCCCAGGCTCTGGCTCTCAGCGCGCCCGGGGGCCTGCAGCAGCCGGCACGGAGGCGCGACTCGGAGGGAGGACGGCGTCCCCAC
>NW_007726704.1:292854-294207 GCF_000696425.1 Galeopterus variegatus | reverse complement strand
CACGCCTCGGGTAGCTCCTGGGTCTCTGGGAACGACGAGAATGGCCACAGAGCAACAGAAGGCGCACAGAGATGGCGAAGGGGACGCAGAGGCCGGCGCCTGCGGGGTGGCGTGTGGCCCAAAGGGTCCCCCTCGCTCGGGGCTCCCGGCCCCCCTCAGTCAGAACGGGAAGTTTCAAGGATAAGTCAGTCAACATTATCTCTGTGGAAGAGCGGATGAGAACAAAAGGCCATTTCCCCCAGTGTGACTGTGACTATTGATACTTGGTTGCTTGGGTATTAAGAGTCTAACAGCCCTTGATCTGCTTTGCTTAAGCTCTGGCTAAAGATATCTGGTATCTTTGTAGTGTCTCAAGTTTCTAAACATAGTCAGCAATCATCTCTCCTAGATTTAGCTTGAGTGTTCCAGTTTTTAATTTTGTGACACATCTTTGTGTCATGTCTGCACCAGAGTGTTTTCAGGCCTACTTTCATCATTTGTTTGTTGTGCTTGTTTTTAAAGTTTTTTTTTTTGTTAAATGAGAAATTGGATGAGATTCTGTTTGTGGGGAAAGGAGATGGCTGTGATACCACTGTCCGTGGCTCAAGTATCTTTCTGCAAACACGCCCCGAGAGGGCGGCAAGAAAACAGTATAAGCTAAGTTTGAGCTCTGCTTTCCGTGAAGATCCTCCACCTGGTTTCAAAGATTCACAATTTGGGTGATATTAAAAAGACATATAGTTTTAAAAAAACCACATTGAGTGCCATTTTTACCCAACAAATTGGCAAAGGTCTAGAAAATTTGATAACTGTTGGGGCGAGTGTATGGGGAAGCAGACACTATACTGCTGGTAGGAGAGTTAATTGGGTTACTGACAATATTTACAAAATACACATATTCTCTGACCCACTAATTCTAGACAAAATGATTAATTGCAGCATAATTTATAGTGTCCAAAAATGGCAACAACCTAAAATGCCCATCAACAGAGGCTGGTTAAGTAATTATGGCACATCTTCACTACAGAATACTTTAGTCATTAATGCTTATTTATGCATAAAGTAGCTCTGGAACCATTTACTAGAAACTGGTAACACTGGTGGCCTCTAGGAGGGGACTGGGCTGGGGAAACAGGGATGGGAGAGACTTTTCACTTTTCTTCTATATCTTATGAATGTATTACCTATCTTCATCCATCACCCCAACTGAAGCAAAAAAAAATTTTTTCCCTAGTGGTAGAGGGTGTACTACTAGTTTTTAACACATAGGAAACTGAGATAAGTCCTAACAAGAGTTATTAGTCATTATGGAAATTATTATTATTTTTTTTTTGTCTTTTGTCTTTTTCCGTGTCCGGCAACGGATTGCAACCC
>NW_007726704.1:285455-292381 GCF_000696425.1 Galeopterus variegatus | reverse complement strand
CATATGTGGGATCCGAACCCTCGGGCGGGAGCGCTGCTGCGCTTCCCAAGCGGCGCACTATCCAGTGCACCACCGGGCCGGCCCCATTATGGAAATTATTTAGAGAAAGTTTAAGAGCTGAAGGCCATCTGATCTTTCCCACCCATCTTTTCTCTCCACAGAGAACACAAGGAAAAAGGATGGGAAGGAAAAGAGCAAGATGGCATAAAGAAGTCATGGAAGCCAAGAACTCATTGGAGAAACACTTTTATTGTGACTTGCTTGTAGTAAAACATCCAACCTCTCAACACGTACATTTGTTTTTGCTGGAGACTACAGCACGATGCTCCTGGGCCTTGAGCCTCATCTTATGTCAGTCTAATCAAAGTTGCCTATTTTATAGTTCAACTAATTATAGGAAAAAGTCAGGAAAATCTGGTCTTGACATCCCAAATTAGTGGCTGCAAGATTTGTGACCCATTTGTATAAAGTGCTTAGGTTCAGTGCAAAAAGAGCAGACTTAAAAGGGCAAGCAGATACCAGGGAATGATGTCCCCTGGGAGATGAAAGCTTTCTATGACTCGAGGAAAGAAAAGCCACTTGTCAAACTTCACCCCAAAGGGACCTAACATTTTCCTTACAGTCTTTCTCCTCTCTAACAGGACCAAAATTTTAGTCTGACAGATGTCCATAATAGTTGTTCATTTTACTATAAAAAACCTGGTTCAGGGAGAAATCCACAGGGTTTCTGAGCACCAGAGACACAGACTTCAGCTTCCAGTTCCTGTTTGTCTTAGCATCAGAGGTGAGCTCTGGCTGGTGGGAGGCTGAGAGCTGAAGAGCTTTTCTTTAGGCCACTCATTTGCAAATCCTAGTCACTGAGTATGACAAACCTTTTCTCAAACATCGTCACATCTTGGGTGGGAAGAAAAGCCAGTGCATATTAAAGCAGCAGTACACCTAGTTTTCCACCAACTGGACGTAACCTATTCATTGTCCCCTCGGTCTGACTCTTGTCCAAGGCCCAACTCCAAAGCGAACCCTTGACTCCCTCTGCTAAGACACAGATAAGAAGCATACTGCCTTCTCGATGGCCCCAGGCACCTGCATATCCACCCTGTGGTCCTGAAGAGCCTGAAGGGAAGCAGGAGAGAAGAGGAAGTAGTTTCCTACCCAGTTCAAGTGCCACAAACAGGACTGTAACTCAGGTAAAGTCTAGCCATTCACTCCTAAAATTCTGACTACCATTTCTCTCCCCAGATTCTCAGAGGGAGTCATGTTCTCTCATACATCAACTTTGCAGCAGGGATATCCATAAGAGCCAGCTCTATGCTTGTGAGCAACGCCCCTGCATCCCTGTTTGGATAGGTTTGCCTTTTTCTCCCCTCCGGATGAATGTGATGGGGACCCTCCTGCTCATGTATCAGCCTCCCAGACCAGACTCCTTGTATATGCACCCACAGCTTCCAATGGCAGCACCTAAAAATCCTTCTATTCAGACTATCTTGCAAAGACTCACTTTAACTCCTTGTGCTTATGACAGGAGACACCTGGAAAAGTTTTATTCCACAGGTAGCACTTGCCCCAGAGCCACCTTGGAATTTTGGGAAGGGAAGGAAGGAAAAGAGGCAATCCTTTTGGTGTTGCTCTATAATTCTCTGTAAAACACCTCTAGTTAAGAGGAACTACTAAAGCATCTCCACAAGGAGGGGTCTGTGTACAAACAGGATGACCCGGGTTAAGAACCAAAACGCAGGGAAGGTTTTCAGACTGCAAAAAGTCTAAAGTAAAGTGCCTCTTCAATGGAGGAGAATTTCATTTGTTCAGAATGCTTGGGTGTAAACATGAGTGCACAGGGGAATGCACAGATGTGTGCATGTTTGTGCACACACTCACTCTCTCACTGAGGTAGAAAGAACTGGCCATCTCCAGACAAACCCACAGATTCCACAATGTTGCAGAAACATGGCACTTGTGTGAAAGATCCTATCCTTGCCAGAGAGGGCAAGTAGGCTCCAATCCAGCTCTTTCTGACCCAGGGCAGGGCCAGAGAAGTCCCACTCCACCAGGACAGAGGTGGAAGGCATCACCATCACTCCCGTTGTCACAGTTCTCAGGCCACGTTTTCCTGGCCCTGCTACCCAGGGTCACTTCCTGGAGCCTGAGCTGTGGGCACCCCGGGGGTGGCTTGTCAGAAGCCACTGGGCACAGATGTCTTGCACTACTGCGTCCCCACTGCTCTTGGCAGCCTGCTGCACCTGCTGGATGAGGGCTGTGGCCCGTGAGTGTTCTTGCTTCACAGCAATCAGGTAGGCAGAACGAAGCTTGCAACATGTCAGGTAGGCCCGAACCTGGCAATTGGATACAAGAGACAGTGGAAAGAAAACCATCACCGACGAATCACCCACAAGTATACAGAGCTGCATCAGAAAGCTCTGGCAGACATCACTTTTCCACTACCAAATCAATAACTGGTTGCTTATCTTTTATTGTATTATAGCAGCTCTTCAAATATTCTGGACACTAAGCAATGACATTGTGTTATTTTATAGTGTAAAAAGTTATTACACGAGCTTAGAATTTTAAAAGAAGAAGGCAGGCAGAGTCTGGCCTCTGTCCACTCCCCCCGAGGCCCTCCTCCTCACTATCCCAGGCTCTCCAGCTTCCTCCTGGCTTCAGAGCCAGCACTGTCACTGTCCATGTTGTGCTTTTATAGTTATTTGGGTGATTATTTGACTGAGGTCTGTCTCCTTGACGAGACTTTAAGCTCCACAAAAGCAGTGATAGTGTCTGCTTTTTCTACTCCAGGTATTTCTGGTGCCTAGCATAGGGCCTGGCATGTAGTATGTGTTCAATAAATAAGGGATGGCCGGTTAGCTCACTTGGGAGAGCGTGGTGTGGTGTTGACAATAAATACATATTACCTGAATGAATAAACCATCATCCCTCACCTCTACAGTGAATACATAGATCTCCCTTCTCTATTTTTCTGTTTTCAACTTACTGAATTTAGTTTTTAACAGGAAATTTGGGGAGGAAAACACATACACACAATTAGAAGAAGTCTAATTAAGGTCAAACTGCAGTTAGACCTGACTAGACTTCTCGTTTGGATCAGAGGCAGCTCAGTTTTGGGGGGTGTGTATGTGGTGTGTGTATCTCCCGCACTCTCTATCTCATGAATCCCAGCTTGGTGGAGATGAGAGCCCCTTCCTTCCCTGGCCCTGGTCTCACCAGCACCTCATGAGCTCCAGCAGAGCTTCCACTAGCCCCTGCCTTCCTGCTGCAGCAGTGCCTCCTGGTTAGTGGAAGGGACTCTTCTTGCTGAATGTATCAGTGCTCCATCTTTTTTTTTTGTTGGTCACTAAAGTCTTTCTTTCCTGTCTAAGCTCAATTACAGACAATCTCTTGCAGCTAGAAGAGGGCTGGCATGTTGTGATCACATGACAGCGATCAAGTCCTGCTATTTGCTGCTCAAGGATGGCAGCCCTCACTTGCCTCCACTTAGAACCTATGTGTGCTAAATATACATCATAAGTTGTCAGTCAAAATTTCTCCCATCAAGAGAAAAAGGGCATTTTGCCAGAGTCTGGAATAGGAACTGAACAAAGTTGGGTTTTGGCAAGACCCCATGGCCTGAGATCACTTAAATGCATTAGAACAACTGCTGAGAGAAAAAGCCTGAAATAGTAACGATGACTGTCAAGATTTTAGTGCATGTCTTTCCCAAAGACAAAGCCTCCGTCCTGTTGAGTGGGAGGCCCAGTGAAGACTTGAAAAAGAACCATAGTCTAGGAATCAGAGGACCTGGGTGTCTGTCCTGGCTGTTGAGTTCTCATTCTGGTTCTAGAAAAGTAATTCTCCACATTTCAGAATGTCAGAATTTTGTTTCCAAGGATCTCATGAGGATGTTGCAGAAATAAATGAATAAATGTTTAAGATGTGCTTTCCTTAACCCCTGGACTGGAAAATGCTCGGCAAATTCAGTCCAGGGATTAGCAATACTGCCATGGGGAGCAGCTCTGTGGTTGTGCGAAAAGCTGTTTGCCTGATGTTAGCCTTCATCTCGAGGGACTCGGCTACCAGGTCTTTCCTCTGCTGGTGGCCAGGGCAGCTCAGTCTGGCTTGGCTTTCTCATGCCTCTCCTGGCCTGGGTTCTTTCCTGTGGTTAGCCACAAGTGGGAGCACCTTGGAATACTTTTATTCCAGCTGGTACTCCTCACAAAGGCAATGTGAAGAAAAGTTCACCAATTTTGAAACTGGGAAGTACTCATTGGCCCCAGGAGGGAGGCCCATTTTGGATAAAGAGTTGGGTGGGGCTTTTTCTTACTGTACCCTTTTCCCTCCAAGATAAAGAAATACCTGCCCACTCTGGGAACCTCATTCAATCAATCTAAAGATGGGAGTGAGAGATTTCCTAGGACTCTCTGAGAGAAGACCTCAGTATAAAATAGAGATTCAAGAGCAACCTAGGACACATTTTCTTGGGGATAAAAAATTGGGATGGCAAAGGCTCATGCAGTCAGTGTTCACCTGGCCCCATCTATTCCCTCCCTTCTGCACCCCTATTTAAGTCCCAGCTCCGCCTCTGGAAAACAAAGAGGCTGAGATACAAGGTTTATGGAACTGTTGTAGGGAGCAAGGGATAAAGGTGACAAGCCCAAGGTGCTGTTCACTGGCATCACCAGGGTTTGGAGACAGTTCTGCTCACCTTGTTGTCATCACTGTGTATTGCCTGGATCAGGCCCTCCAGCTCCTGTGCAGGACAGAAAAAGCAGCTGTCAGAGGGAGAAGAGTCCCCCCGCCAGGGGCACATCCAGTCTCAGCCCAGCCATCTTGACTCCAGGGTGGGGATGCCTGCCCGACTCTTTTAAAACTCACCTCCTGCTATAAGAGCAATGGAGGAAATCTAATGATAACATTGAAGTGGCGAATTTAGGGAGAAGGAACAGCTCTCAAGAGGCCTGTCCCTGGCCTTCACAAATGGATGTGGCTCTGTTCACCCCACCAAGAAGCTGCAGGGAAACAATTCTGCAGGCATCATGCTTTAAAGGCCACCTGCTGGGCTGGGCCCATGGTGCACTCCGGAGAGTGCGGCGCTGGGAGCGCAGTGATGCTCCTGCCGCGGGTTCAGATCCTATATAGGAATGGCCGGTGTGCTCACTGGCTGAGCACGGTGTGGGTGACACCACAACAAGGGTTGCGATCCCCTTACTGGTCACGAAAAAGACAAAAAAAAAAAAAGGCCACCTGCTGTCCCAGCTGGCCTACTCGAGAATTGCAGTGAGCAGCTCAACTCCATCATCCACAGGCACTTCCAGGTGCTAATGATATTGGATAACAGAATGCCGAGGGACGCCTTCTGGGTATAGAGGTCATCACTATGAATTTTCTTTACAGAGAAGGATTGATTAGGGTGAGGCCATTGCTGCAGAGGTGTCAGAAAGATAGAGGGATCTTGTAGGCACATTATGGGGGACAGAAAAATAAAGAGGGGGATGTGAAGACACTGAAACAGATGGAGGAGCCGAGAGGTGTGGGAGGGAGCGCACCTGGGGTGGAATTCTCCTGAATGCCTCCAGGCAGTCAAGGAGGATGGTGTCCCCATCACTTTTGGCTGCCATGCCTGACTCACTGACACACTTGAGAAGTTGTCGAATCTCACTGTATTTCTCCTTCTCCACCAGCTGCCGGGCAGCTCTGCAGTAGGTTGCGGCAGCATCCAGTTGGAAGTCCTAGAACAGAACGTGGGAGGATGGGTGACAGGGGACAACAGTGGGAGGGGAGGCAACATTTAGAAAGCTCCCACTGAGGGGCGGGGGTGGGTGGGTATGAGAACTATCTGGACTTCCTGCTCAATTTCTCCGGAAACCTAAAACTGCTATAAAAACAAAGTCTATTTTAGAAATTTTTATTTATATATTTATTTTTTAATTTATTTGTTAAAAGTCTATTTTTATAGAATAACAAAATAAAAAGCTCCTGTTATGCTTGATGTAGATGAGCCATATTGATTGTAGACACAATAGAAAACATAAATATAACAAAAAAAATAAGCAAAATTTCCTCTTTGGAGTTACACAGACATTTAGGAATACATAAAATGTACCATAAGATGTACCATTGATATCTACAATGGTACATCTCATTCACAGCTGTGGCACTTTCTGAAAATATCCTAATCAAATTCCCAAGACAAGCTCATTTTCTGAGTCAGCTTTCTCTTGGGAATGGGTATTGGGAGCTGGTATCTGCTCTTCTGGACACTTGGTACTCTGTTAAGAGGTGCCTTAGTGTTCAGAAACAAAAGACTGATTTGCTGAAAACTGCCATATAAACACCTTAAACCTGGCCAAGGGTAACCCTTATGCCACAGGGCCTGGGTGGAACGGCCCTGACCAGTGTATCTGTGTGTGGAGAGCTTTGTCTGGCACTGAAAATGGGTGGGAAGAATCCTGACTGATAAATTATGAAGCCACTGATCCTAGAGACATGGACCATGTGTACAATGCCCCACCTGCCCAGAGCAGGGATGGTCCTCAGGTGGCTCCCAGGGTGTCTGTGTGCAACTGTGTGGTGTTGATGGGGTCTGGACAGACTCTGCCCCTCGCAGTTTCAGTGCCCTGCTCCAGTGCTACCACCATTCCTATGTCCTTTTATCACAAACTACAGAAAATGTACTCCTAGGGCAGCTCCTGTACAGAGAGAGGATGGAGGGATAGCCCTTGTGGCCAGTGGAAACCTGCCAGCTATCCCCTCCAGCCATGCTCCCTTGAGAGGGTGAACAGTGGTTCTGCAGGGAAACAGCTGTGGGGAACTGTCTAGAGCTGGCTTCAGATATTTATTTGGTAGCTTTTAATGAATTTGTCTTTGGTTACTTGGCTTTTGGCAAAGAGGCCTAGAGGCCTAGAGTCTTTTTTTTTTTTTTTTTTTTTAATTTAAAAAAT
>NW_007726704.1:277727-284470 GCF_000696425.1 Galeopterus variegatus | reverse complement strand
TCCCAGGGTGTCTGTGTGCAACTGTGTGGTGTTGATGGGGTCTGGACAGACTCTGCCCCTCGCAGTTTCAGTGCCCTGCTCCAGTGCTACCACCATTCCTATGTCCTTTTATCACAAACTACAGAAAATGTACTCCTAGGGCAGCTCCTGTACAGAGAGAGGATGGAGGGATAGCCCTTGTGGCCAGTGGAAACCTGCCAGCTATCCCCTCCAGCCATGCTCCCTTGAGAGGGTGAACAGTGGTTCTGCAGGGAAACAGCTGTGGGGAACTGTCTAGAGCTGGCTTCAGATATTTATTTGGTAGCTTTTAATGAATTTGTCTTTGGTTACTTGGCTTTTGGCAAAGAGGCCTAGAGGCCTAGAGTCTTTTTTTTTTTTTTTTTTTAAATTGAAACATAGTTGATTGTACATATCTGTGGGGTACAGAGTTGAGTATCAATACTTATGTGCAATATGTGATGTTCAGACAGGATAATTAGTATAGTCAATATTATACAATGTAATCATTTTTTGCAACCCTTTACCAATTTCTCCCTTACCCCCTTCTCCCCCTTAGAGTCTTGAATTTGACCCAGTTCTGTAATAGCCACCCCTTGATTTCATCCGTAATGGGCATGTAAATCTGCTTTTCTTGGGATAAAATTTTTCTAAAGAATAATCTCTCACGGAGCTGTGGTGAGATGCTGATTGCCCTTGGTACAATCTTGAGTGATCCAAGTCATACCTGCAGAACACGGAATGCAATTCCAAAACCATCTTCTACATTTTTCCCTCCCAGCATGACCTGAAAAGGAGAGGGAAGCATGCTTAAGAAGCAATACCTACTGGAATAGCCACTCCATCAAGAATGAAGGTCCCCATTTATTCAACAAATATTTATTGAGCCCCTACTAAGTGCCAGGCACTAGGGATACAAGTGTGATCAAAATGGACTTGATCCTCAGCCTTCTGTGACTCACATTCTAGTGGAGAGAGGCAACCATCAAACGAACAACCGAAATAATAACTAGACGATGGCAACTGTGCTAAGATGAGGACAGTCTGCCAGAGGTCTGAAACACTGCACATACCTTGCAGGCAACATCCATTTTCATGTGGTTATTTCCAAACAGGGTTGGCAGAGGTGAAGTGGTGATTTGAGAGGTCCCAGCACTTTCACACCGATGCAAGAACCTGGTCACTTCCATCTGCAGCTGCAGCGTATTCATGTGCCTATGGTGACAGGATATACACAGTGCAGCATAAAAGCTGAGCAAAAGGGGCTTCAGGGGTGAAGTGACAAGGGCTGGGTGACTGAGAAGTCAGAATAAGATGGTGATGGAAAAGGCAAAAAAACCATGTGGAGGGAAAAGAGACCCAAAATACCCTCTGAGCAGTTGTGTCAAGACAAAAACAGTGGTCTAGTGCCTCGCTCAGCCTTGTAGTAGTTAAGGTGCACTGTGGAACTGGATATGGTCCACTCACTGAATCACTAAATATTTACTGAGCACGTATGTGCCAGGTATGACAAAAGAGGTTGAGAGAGACATGAACTCTGTCCTCGAAGAATTTATAGGCTAGAGGGTAGAAGAATAGTAAGAACATAAAATGTTTAGCAATTAAGCCTATGAAGGCAATAGATGGTAGTGGTGGAGCATTTACTTTAGATGTTGTGTTCTAAGCAGAGGGATCAACAAGCATAAAAGCTGAGAAAAAGAAAGCACTTGGTATGTTGAGGAACCCTCAGAAGGCCAGTAACTGACACTTAGCAAAGAAGAAGAGAGGAGTGAGAGATAAAGATGGAGACATGGGTGGGGCCAGATCACACAGGATCTTTTTTTGCCTACTGTAAGGAGCTGGAGTTTAGGCTGATTATAGCATGTGATCCTAATCCTCCCCATACACCCCCCATCCCCTACAGCTCCTCTATAGGCTTTCCAGGCTTGTACTAGACACTGCCATCCACAGATGATTCCTTTTAGATGATTTTTTAAGGGTTAAGGGAATGGGCAACAGCACCTTCATCACCAACAGACACTAAGTTCTAGCTGTTCTTCTCCACACCAATTGTCCCCTGAATCTCTAGCTACCTTGACACATCAGCTGCAGTCATTTTCTTTCGGAAAAAAGTTGTTTTCTTCCTTCCAGAGCTGCGGGATGTTTCTTGGAGGTAGATCTTCAGGTGGTCCTTGGCCTTAAGTAGCCATGATAGCTTCTCTCCCAGTTCCGTATATGACTTTGCTTTGTGACTGAAGAACCGAATACAGGTCATGGCGGCCCGGACTTGGTCCTAGAAGAGGAAAATGAATGTTCAGGTCAAAGGAGATCAGGAATGTTGGAGGGTGGGGTGTGATGAGAATTCTGATCTGATTCCCATCTATGAAGCTTGGTCATTAGCACCCACTCCCATCACCAGCTGAACTGCTATTTTGTGTCAGTTACTCCAAGGCCCAAGAGATCTTAAAGTGCACTGAGTGGCTAAGCTCTTGGGTAGGACATTATTCCACCACTGAAAAAATCAGAAAAAAGGATACTTCTGATTTTCCAAATTGGCTTCATTCTTATTTTGGCCTTGAATAATCCAGTTTCTCTGTGAGTTAATACTGGCAATCCTCAGACAGATCTGGAGGCCCTTGTTTTTTCTCCTTTCATGCATTTTCTCTAAAAACCCTTACTTTTCCATCATTCCTTATGAATTCTGCATCCATGCTTATCTTTCTTCAGAATTCAAGGAATGTAAAGGTAAAAAAGAAGTATGTGAAGTATGACAAGATTAAAGTTTGCCTCTAAATTTAGGACAGAAATCCTAATATTACTTAACAATACTAGAAAGCAACATGAATTTGCTCTAGGGTCAGCCAACTAGCAAGGCCAGGGATCAAATAACAGTCTTGTTCCCTCATCTTGCCCAGCCTCCCCTGCCCGGCAGAGCATCAGCTACAGAGATGGAAGGCAGACGGGGCTGCTGTTACCTTCATAAACTGCTGCAGCTCATACAGAATGTGGTAGTAGTTCTTCTTCTGCAAATGTTGGCAGGCAGCAATCAAGTACTTTCCCCAGCTCTCCAAGGTTGGATCAATGGATTCTAGCAAGTTTTCCAAAATGTGGAGCTTCCCACTTTTATAGCTTGGCTGAAATATGCCTTCTATGAAGACTTCTGGAGGACTCTCCTGGAGCAGGGCAAGGTGAGAAATCAGAAGTCTTCACTGGTTCTAGCACTGTCTGGTTCTGGAACTGTCTGGGATTTACTCTGAATTTCCTTCCACTCAAGTACCTCTAGCATCCTCCTATAGCAGCACTTCTTCACCTTCTGTGTGTCACAGATACCTGTGAGAATCCCACTCTAGTGACTGCTTCATTTCTCTCCTTTTTTTAATAGAAAAGCTCCTTGACAAAGTTATCTACACTCACCGTCTCCAGTCTCTCTCCTGTGATTTTCTCTAGAACCCACTCTTATCTAGCGTTTGTGCCCATACCGCCATTGAAACTGCTCCTTACGTCAGCTAAATGACCTCTAAACTGTTAAATCTCACATTTAATTCTTGGTCTTCATTTTCTACCTGATCTATCAGCAGCTTTTGATACAGATGGTGGCTTCCTCCTCCTTGAAAATCCTTTTTTTTAAATTAAAAATTTTTATTTTTAGTTGAGAAAAAAACTTACTTTATTTGGCCTCCAGGCCACCATCCTCTCCAGGTTTTCTTTCTATGTCTCTGGCTGCTCCTTCTCAATTTCGTTTGCTGATTCCCCCCAGACTCCCCAGGGTTTAGGAGGAAACTGTCCTCCTTTCTATCTATACTCACTCTCTTGGTGATTTCATCCAGTCTCATGGTTTTAAATGCTGTCTATGTGCTGATGCTGCCTAAATCTCTGTCCCAGCCTGTTCATTCTCGACCTCCAGAAGTGTACATCCAATGTATGTCCAGTTGCCCACAGAACATGTCCTCGTGGGTGTCTATCAAACCTAATACATCTAAAACTGCATTCCTGATTGTTTCTCAAAAGCTGCTCTTTCCAGTCTTCCCTTTCTCAGATGGTAACTCCATTCTTTTAGTTGTTCAGGTCAGAAAACTTAGAGTCATCATCATCTTCTCCCTCACACTCCAACATCAAATTCATCAGCAAATCCTATTGGCTCTACCATCAAAATACACATGGAATCTGCCCACTTGTCACCAACTCCACTGTACCACGCTAGCCCAACCCATCATCACCATTTGCCTGGATTATTGCAGTAGCCTCCTCCCTGGTCTTCCATTTTCCACTCCTGCCTCTTTTCTAATGCCAACAAATCAACCCGAATGATTATGCTGTTAAAACACACCAGCACATGTTACTCCTCTGCTCAAAATCTCCCAGTGGGTCTCCCTTCCCATTCAGTGCAAAGCCCAAGTCCTGCCAATGTCGCAAGGTCCTGCATGGTTTAGCCTGTTACCTTTGTGACCTCATCTGCTACTCTCCCGTCTCCTACTCACTCTCTCCAGCCACCCTGCCTTTGCACTTGCCACTCCCTCGGCCTGGATGGTGCTTCCCTCACACATCTGTGTGACTCTCTCCTCACGTCCTTCAGATGTCGCCTTCCCCAGCACTCTGACATTGTACAACCCACCCCTGCCTCCTCTGCTTTCTCTTTCTTCTTATTGCTCATCACTACAAGATATATATATTTTATTCACCTTGTTTATTGTCTCTCTCCCTACTATAACATAAGTTTTATGAGGGCAGATATTTTTGTCTGTTTTTTTTCACGGCTATATCCCTAGTACCCAGAATAGTCCTTACCTATTGAATAAATATTTGTTGGATGAATGAATAAATGATAAACATTATGGACCAACTCCTCAGGGAAGTGTACACACATATTAACCTCTCTGCTTCTGAAGCTCATCTGTGGTTCAGAGACTCTGAATCATTACCCCCATTTCATAGTCATAGAAAAGAAAGAGAAATCATTTTGTCATTTAGACTTTACAAGTAACTAATGCAAAGTAAAGGATGGCTATAAACTCATGGTAGTATAACATGCCAACCCACTAGCACTGGCCACTTTGTGGATCCCCAAAGCCACAGCATGAAGACCAAACTCTTTACCTTGCTTTAGGACCCCTCCCCCAAAGTGGGCTTTGAGAATGTCCACAATGGGTGAGGGTAAGGGGCTCCTTTCCTGATTCTGTTTCCACTGAGAAACCCAACCTAACATAAAAGTTGTAGGACAGATGTTAAGAAGCCAGGGCATCAGTTCCATAGGAAAGGTAGAATTCCTCAGCAGAGTAGCACCTTAAGAACTTCCATTTCATCCATTTATCTGTTCACTCATCCATTCATAACTGGTGCTAGGCCAGGTGCCTGAATACACAGATAAGTGAAATATAGGCCTTCTCGGTCCAGATGGGGAGACTCAATTATAAACAAGTAGTTGCAATCCAGTGGGTTCACTGCAGTAACAGGCACACTGGTGTACACAGGAGGAGGTGATTAACACTGCTTCGGTGTTCTGTGAATGCTCAACAGCGAAGCTAGGTCTGAAAGGATACTGAAAGGACAAGCAGGAGTTTTCCAAGAAAACAAAGAGGGGCAGGGCACTCTAGGTAGATGGAACAGCATATGCAGACTGGTAGAGATAAGGTAGTTCATGGTAGAAATTAGGAACATTTAAGTAATTTGATAAGTCTAGGATGTAGGATACAGATGGGATTTGTGGTGAAAATACATTGGGGAAATAAGGGGGGCCTGATCTGGATGGGTCCTGCAGCAAGCTAAGGACTTTGGACTTCATCCTGTGGCTGTGGGGATCCACAGAAGGCTACCTTTTAGGGAGAGGAATATATGAGTGTATTTATGTTTTAGAAAGCTCACTCTGGGCGCAATGTGGGCAAAGGGGCAAAAAGGACAGGGAAAAGGCTGGCAACAGAACACCTTCCACGCTCTCGGCACTCAGGTGCAATTTCCACAATGTTTTTTTCACTGTCCCAACCTGCCTGAGAGGCAAGGTAGGATATTCCAGTTCAAGGGTAACTGTGATTACAGAAGATTAAAAGAAGTCTTCTTTCCTGGCACTGACAAATGTAAAGCTGGGGCAATGCTGTCGTCAGCTTATAACAAGATTAGTAAGCAAGCAGCTTAACTCTCGGGACTGCAGTTGTCAGAGGGAACAGAACCAGTTGATTTCCACTCTCAGTTTGTGCTTAGGAACAAATGTAAAGCTGGGGCAATGCTGTCGTCAGCTTATAACAAGATTAGTAAGCAAGCAGCTTAACTCTGGGGACTGCAGTTGTCAGAGGGAACAGAACCAGTTGATTTCCACTCTCAGTTTGTGCTTAGGAGAAGCATCTTTACCTCTAAACTCATTTGGAAACTGAGAAAAAGGAAAAAAGCTAGCAATTAAATTCCAAATAACATGACTTCCATATTATTCCTGAGACCTGGTTAGTAGCTAAGAGAAGGTTAGTAGCAAAGCAGTGGTGGAAACATTTCTCTTTCCCTGTCCTGTAGGGGTATGGTTACCAGGATTCTGTGAACAGGTGATTTCAGTTGGAGCAATCCTAGAAAATATATCTATTCATAAGCTTTCATTGGTTGCCATTTTGATTTAGGGCAGCAGAATGAAATTAATGTTTACCTTGAGCTCCTTTAACTTTCTATGAAATTTGGTATACATCTGCCAATTTCTCAAAAAGTTATCATTGGGGCCGGCCCATGGCTCACTTGGGAGAGTGTGGTGCTGATAACACCAAGGCCACGGGTTCAGATCCCTATATAGGGAT
>NW_007726704.1:274767-277083 GCF_000696425.1 Galeopterus variegatus | reverse complement strand
CAAAAAAAACAAACAAAAACAAAACAGGAATGCCAAAGGGTCATGGTGAAACTGTGTCCTGATGGCTTATCAGTGGCTTCAAAATAATAATGCACTTCAGTGGTGCTTTAGCCTCTGGTGGCAGAGGACAGAGGATGTGAGAGGAAAAAAGTAGAGCACATTCTCCTTTCATCATAGGGGTTCATGACCCTTGCGACAACAACTGCGTGGACACCGTCCCAGGCCAGGCGGGGAGGTGAGTGGAAACAGACAGGTTAAGCAACATGCTTAACCAGGCCACACAAGACTCACACTAAGGATCTCCTTCCGGAGACCATGCTCTTAACTACTATCCGATTTTGCTGCATGTTTTAGGAGAAGGGATGAAAGGTGCCATTGTCAGTCACATGGGTGATGTGGAATCTGTGTTAAGACTCGTTTCACAATCATCAAATAATGACTGTGTACACAGCGTCTTCCACTGTGACCTGACTCTGCCAGAGATGATCTCACCGCTCAACACTGTTAAGTTAAAGGAGGGGTTATGGCCCCCCTTTAAGGCGAGGGGTCCAGGCTAGGTGAGAAAGGCAGGCACTGGTCTTGGCGAGCTGTGTCTGTGTCCCACCTTGTTGAGCAGGTGCAGCAGGGCTTCCCTCAGGCAGCTGTGCCTCATGTAGAAGGTGATAATGGCCAGGTTGGTGCTATAGTTGTGCAGGTAGAAGAGGCATTCTTGGTAGTAGGTGTTGTTCATGATCTTCCCCTCAGGAATCACCTCCAGAGAGAGGCTGTGGGTCCGCAGGGTGGCTTCCAGTTCCCTCAAGGTGGCAAAGTAGTCATCGTCTTGCTGACAAGAAAGGAGAGTGCAAGAGAAAAATGGAACTCACTAAGTTCTCAGTAGGCACTGAAAATAATGCTTTCAAAGAATATTTAACAATGTGGAAAAATGTTCCCAATCTAGTTTTAAGAGTAGAAAAACAGGTAGGGTACAAAATTCTATGTATTACAATATGGTATAACTCCATTTGCATTAAAAAACATAACATAAAAAATTCACCAAAATGTTAATGCTAATTGGTCCGGGTATAGGATTATATGTGATTTTTATCTTTTTAAAAATAGTTTTCTGTAGTTCCCTTTTAAAAAAATAAAACCTGCCTATATTTCTATATTACTTATCTAAGCATACATACTTCCTTATCTAACTATATGCAATGGAAAACAAAAACAAATATAAACCTGGCAGACTCAGAGCCAGGACCGACACTGTCAGCTGAATTTAAGCTGATCCTCTGCCCAGGTCATTATTGTTCCCGGGCCTCCATCCCTGAGCCAGGCCCTCTGCCTGCTTTGCCCTTACCAAGGATATGAGCGGCCTCACGGTAGACTCCAGGTACTCAACCACATCCTGTACCAGCCTTGAGCCATGACTCAGTTGATTGAGGTCAAACGGGGGCTTCAGGCAGCGACTAAACTTCTCCCGTGCAACAGTGAGGTTCCCAGCTTTGAGACAGGCCATGCCCCAAGCATGCCACGCCCCAGTGGTATCAAGCCCAGTCTTTGTGGAGACCTGGAGGAAAAATTGCTCCTTTTAGTGGAAAACAGCTGCATCCAGGCCTGAGAACGCCAAAGACTTAGTCTATCCCCAAGCTGCCAACCATGTCCCCACCCCTCTGCTTACCATTACTCCCGTGCTGGCAGACTGGTCATGCCCTAGATACTTCCCCTTGGTCAAGACAACTGAGAGATGGCAATATCTGTTTGCAAGTCTAGGCAAAGGCAACTCATTACAGTTGGGTAGAATTAAGCTTGGTCTTTGCCTCACCTCAACGCCCAGTTGATAGTACTCAGCTTCCAAAAGCTGGTTCCGGAGCCTGGTTACTGCAGCTGGTTGCAAGATCTGATCCAGAGATGGCACGTGTCGATAGGCAGCCACAACCAAAATATTCAGTACATCTACCTTGCTGATGTAGCTAGGGAGAAAAAGGGCAAGGCAATGAAGCGCCATGGAGTCCTACTAAGAAAGTTGTTGCTTAAAGGGTTCCTGCTTCATTCTAGCTGTGAAGTGTGACAATGAGGGTTGAGAGGGGCACAGCATAGACATTGTGAGTGAGGGCTCTGGAGTCAGACTCTGAGTCCCCATTTCACCACTTGGTAGCTCTATGACCTGGGCAAGTTAGTTAACCTTTCTCTGCCTTAATTTACTCACCTGCAAAATGATAAAACAGGGCTGGCCCTGTGGCGCACTGCTACAGTGCGCCGCTCGGGAAGTGCGGCAGGCGCTCCCGCCGAGGGTTCGGATCCCACATACAGACCGGCCTGCTCACTGGCTGAGCGAGG
>NW_007726704.1:240749-273307 GCF_000696425.1 Galeopterus variegatus | reverse complement strand
GCTTCCCAAGCGGCGCACTATCCAGTGCGCCACCGGGCCGGCCCGCTTTTTGGTCCTTTTGAACTCCGTTTCTTTGGGAGAGAGCATAGAGTCAGTACCAAAGGCATGCACTCCTGGTTAGTACAGAGGTCACATCATTATCATTCCCTGGAGGTGCTGCTTAGTGGGTGCATCCTGGCCCTTTCTGCAGATTCTAGACTCCCGGACATGACATTCTCTCCCTGGGCTAGGATGAGCCCTCATTACAGCCCACTAGGACTGCCTTCTGTGATGTTACTCCTGACACCTGATGATTGTAAAAATCTTATAAGAACAGAGAGCCCAGAGGGCTACATCCTTCTGTCTAGTGCCGCCTGAAACAAGCCTACATCCAAGGTTCCTGAATCTTGTCTCATAAGTCCAGCAAAAAAACTCTATGGATCCTGATGTGTCCACCAAGTTCTTTCGAAAGAGATTCTGCACATCAATGATTCTTAACTTAGTAAGGATGAGGAAGAGGACAGTATAGTGTATAAAAGCACTGGCATCACAATATATTTGGTGCATTTGGAAAATGAAAACATTTGAAATAGGCGATGTGAATTTTGTTTTTATGATTTTTTATCATAAGGAGGTATGAATTAAAAACAGTGGAAAAATATTCTGCCAACCAGGAACTCTTAACTGATTTGCTGGCAACACATACGAGAGATGAATCCTGTCCCATCAGCAAACTGGCACAGAGGCAATGATTCTCTACAGTGGGCATATCTGAATGCAGGGTTGATGTTAAATTGTTTTCCCCTCAATCTGAGTATCTTTTTCTTTTAATAAGTAGATTCTATCTCATTTACATTACTGATATTTCAAATATATTTAGATATATTTTTATTTTTGCCTTAAATCTTTTCTCATGTTTCCTTCCTCTCATGTTTTCTACTTTTTGCCATATGGAGAGGTTTCTGTTTTTTTCCCCTCCTCCCATTACTTTCTGGTAACTTAGTAGATTTTTTGTTCTTTTCATAGTTGTTTAGAAAACTTTACTGAACATATTTCTGTTCCTTAATTTATTAACTTGAAAAATGAGGTAGAATCTATTGTCTCTTGATATAAAAGAGTGAAATTAGCTCCTTTTTACTTGCTTCTACTTTCTGTCCCACCTCCTAGTGCTTTTCTTAAACTTCTAGTTTTTGTTAATAAAAATAATAAAAATTACTAACATTTTAGGATACATGGTATGTACTAGGCTCAGTTCTTAGCCCTTCACATGGAAGATCTCATTTTATCCTCATAACAGCCTATAAGTATTATTATCACCCTCATTTTATAGAGAAGGAAACTGGGGCCCAGAGAGGTTAACAGTCTTGTCCAAGGTTACAGAGCTGGGAAGTGGCAAAGCTGGGATTCACTGCACCCCATGCTGGCTGATGAGTTTGCAGGCAAGTATTCTGAGCAAGCGACTGTGGGAGGCATTTACACTTCAGAGAAAATTATGCTCCCTGCTCCCTAATCTGGTTAGGACTGAGTGGTAGGAACATACAACATGAGTCACACATCTGGCTGGATAAGCAGGGAATTAGGAGTTTTCATTGTCAAGCTAATGAATGGAGTCAAAGCAGGTTGTGCAGGAAGCTGAGGGAGGCCTAATTATACCTTTTCCACAGACACTTCCACTTTACGACTCAGATTCCTACCTGTGACACAGGGATAGGCCAGTCCCCAGAGAGCTTTCATAGATATATTATCCAGAACTCCCTGTGTCACAGTCTGAATTTGGTCCAGATTGGGGCACAGTTTTATTCAAGGCTAATCACTGCACATTCAGGGAGGACACATTTTCTTTAAAAGCCAGAAAGTTCCACAGAGATTAAAGGTGTTTCCCTAAATTGATTTTAATTACAAATTAACCAATGTCTTTACTTTCTTTCCGACCAGGTATAGCTAGAGAAAACTCTCCTTTGAAGATCACTCTGGGAAAGAGCAGACAGGCTGTCAAGGTAGGGTGAGGAAGACAACTTGTGAGCTGGTAATGGCATTTCATCAACACCCAACTGAGATGTGAAACATTTCAGCATGTCTTGGCACAGAGAGGATGGTGAGATGAAAAATTATTGTGGGGTCAGAAAAAGAAGCTAGAGAGAAACTGNACAAAAAGGAAAAAAAAAAAAAAAAAAGATAAAACAATAGGGAGTTTAAGGATAAAATGAAGTAATCCAAGTAAAAGGGCTTAGAATAGTGTCTGGAGCTTTTTTGGCACTCATTAAATGTTAGGTATCAATGTTTGGAGTAGGGATGCTCAGGGCTTCTATTTGAGATAAGGCCTTTACATTGAATGTTGGGGAGGCACAGAGGCAATGATTCTCTACAGTGGGCATATCTGAATGCAGGGTTGATGTTAAATTGTTTTCCCCTCAATCTGAGTATCTTTTTCTTTTAATAAGTAGATTCTATCTCATTTACATTACTGATATTTCAAGTATATTTAGATATATTTTTATTTTTGCCTTAAATCTTTTCTCATGTTTCCTTCCTCTCATGTTTTCTACTTTTTGCCATATGGAGAGGTTTCTGTTTTTTTCCCCTCCTCCCATTACTTTCTGGTAACTTAGTAGATTTTTTGTTCTTTTCATAGTTGTTTAGAAAACTTTACTGAACATATTTCTGTTCCTTAATTTATTAACTTGAAAAATGAGGTAGAATCTATTGTCTCTTGATATAAAAGAGTGAAATTAGCTCCTTTTTACTTGCTTCTACTTTCTGTCCCACCTCCTAGTGCTTTTCTTAAACTTCTAGTTTTTGTTAATAAAAATAATAAAAATTACTAACATTTTAGGATACATGGTATGTACTAGGCTCAGTTCTTAGCCCTTCACATGGAAGATCTCATTTTATCCTCATAACAGCCTATAAGTATTATTATCACCCTCATTTTATAGAGAAGGAAACTGGGGCCCAGAGAGGTTAACAGTCTTGTCCAAGGTTACAGAGCTGGGAAGTGGCAAAGCTGGGATTCACTGCACCCCATGCTGGCTGATGAGTTTGCAGGCAAGTATTCTGAGCAAGCGACTGTGGGAGGCATTTACACTTCAGAGAAAATTATGCTCCCTGCTCCCTAATCTGGTTAGGACTGAGTGGTAGGAACATACAACATGAGTCACACATCTGGCTGGATAAGCAGGGAATTAGGAGTTTTCATTGTCAAGCTAATGAATGGAGTCAAAGCAGGTTGTGCAGGAAGCTGAGGGAGGCCTAATTATACCTTTTCCACAGACACTTCCACTTTACGACTCAGATTCCTACCTGTGACACAGGGATAGGCCAGTCCCCAGAGAGCTTTCATAGATATATTATCCAGAACTCCCTGTGTCACAGTCTGAATTTGGTCCAGATTGGGGCACAGTTTTATTCAAGGCTAATCACTGCACATTCAGGGAGGACACATTTTCTTTAAAAGCCAGAAAGTTCCACAGAGATTAAAGGTGTTTCCCTAAATTGATTTTAATTACAAATTAACCAATGTCTTTACTTTCTTTCCGACCAGGTATAGCTAGAGAAAACTCTCCTTTGAAGATCACTCTGGGAAAGAGCAGACAGGCTGTCAAAGTAGGGTGAGGAAGACAACTTGTGAGCTGGTAATGGCATTTCATCAACACCCAACTGAGATGTGAAACATTTCAGCATGTCTTGGCACCAGAGAGGATGGTGAGATGAAAAATTATTGTGGGGTCAGAAAAAGAAGCTAGAGAGAAACTGCTGCCATGTAAAAGAATAGAGACTCATTTCCACATACCTGTCACAAAGAGCCAAGTCCTGGTTCTGGCCGGCCTTGACGAACATCATCTTGGCGCTAAAGAGCAACTGCTTCATGATGTCTATGAGCAGCCCTGCATCCACCTCTGGGTTGGTGAGGCCCTTGGATAGTCTGCAGCAGTGCTCAATCAGCTGGTGACCACAGGCAATGCTGTCCCGGTGCAGGTTCAGGATAGCAATGCATAAGGAAGCGCTGGGGGCCTGGCCATGGTGGAGGAAGGGAGGACCACACAGTGAGTCCAGGGATAAAGCATTCTTCAAATGCAGCTGGAGGGCAGAAATTATTCTTCCCATTTCAAAAGGCTGAAAAATACTGCAGGCAGGAGCCAAAATTCCTCAGCAGAGCAGAAGTGGAACTAAACAAATTTTGGGTGTTCTAAGTAGCACTGCCAAAGCTCTGCTGCTAGGTTTTGTCATCTTGCTGGGATGAAGGTGACTGTGACACGTATTATCTACTTCTTGAGAATGTCCAAAGGTCCCCTCCTTGTCCCACTAGTGCAAGTCCTCCTTATTGCTGGCGTGGACTACAACAGTCACCTAGCTCGTCTGACCACCTGGAGGAGTCTCTGCTTCAAGCCATGAACAGACTGCTGCTAAATTAATATTCTGGAAGCATACTAGGAAACCTTTCATAAGTCCCTGATGCACTTATTGCAGTAGACATTTCTTACTGCAGAATTCAAGCCCTTATACATAAATAGTCCCTTCAATCCTACCTTCTATCACCTCTCTATTAACACTCTATATTCCTCCCAAATTAACTTCGAGTTCTGCTGCTAAATTAATATTCTGGAAGCATACTAGGAAACCTTTCATAAGTCCCTGATGCACTTACTGCAGAATTCAAGCCCTTATACATAAATAGTCCCTTCAATACTACCTTCTATCACCTCTCTATTAACACTCTATATTCCTCCCAAATTAACTTCGAGTTCTCCAATCATGCCCTGTAATTTTTGATACTGTGTCTTTGCTCAGACATTTTAGTTTCATACTCTTTGTCCTTTCCCTATCCTCACTCCCCATGCATGCAACGCCCACGTTTCTGCTTGTCACTCTCCTACTACTCTTCCAAGTCATCTCAAATGCTACCTCTTCCATGAAGCCTTTCTTGATCTCTTCTTGTGCACTTCCCAAGATGCTCCTCATTTTGTCTTAACAGATTTACTTGTCTTAGCTCCAATATTATTGCACTGGAAACAAGTGAAGGCCAGGCTATGTTCACCTACCTCCCTATTTCGTGCCATACCACTTATACAAAGGTACTTCAAAAAATTGGTGGAAAAATGGAATTAAGATAATAAGAATACTTCCATGAACCTTTTGAAGAACCCTCATACATCATAAAGAAACTTCAATGACCATTACATTTTATTGCTATTACCTGCTCATAGTAAAATTCACTCCGCACCATCTCATTTTCCTCCTCCTTCAGATCCAAAATCCATTCCACCTCATCTGCTTTGGGGACTCTCACCACAGCTGAGTATGGAGGGCTTTCACTCTTGGAGCTGTCTGGTACTGAGAAGAGAAATGCCATTCATGTATCAGTCACTGGCTATCAGTTCAGTCTAGCCCAGTCCAGCAAGCTGGCATGAGGTGCAGGCAGATACTTGCCTGCTACCTGAGGGCCCTTTCTCTCTGGTTGGTCCCTTTTATTTCCTTTAGGAGACCCCATTAGGCACCTGAAACCTTCTTCCCCAGGCATAGACCTGAGAAGAGTGTGATGGTGTTTCTCATACAACCCCGTTGCTTCACATGAGAAACCCTACAAGGTGCATGCTTCTCAAATGCATGGCTAAGCCACTGGATTCTCTAAAAACTAACCTGCTGCGGAAGGATATAGGCAAAACTGTTGTCAGTGATTACCTAGGGTTAAGGAGGGAGCACTGGGAGGCAGGATGGTGGTGAAGGGGAACCAAGGAAATAAAAAGAAATAACCTACTGAAAGTTAAGGACCAAATTCTTTGGTTGCTGGCCTTGTCAATGCTGGAAGCTATTGGGTGAGTATGATAGGTTAATATGATGAACTTTAGGGGAAACAGGCTGATAGAAAGGCCAGGAATTTTCTTTAGCAGACAAGTTGGATTGAGCTGCCATCTAGTGTTATCAGTTGCAGCTGATATGCTGAAGATAGAGTCAACTTGAGCATATAAACCAAGAGACACAGAGAATGTGATTTAGCCTTACCTTCTGGTTGTACTGAATCCTCCTCTGGTACACTGGAAACAGAGAAAGAAAAGTTAAATGCCAGAATCACTCCTGCTCCTCTTTGTTTTGAGCTTAGTGTATAGCACTGAAATGTACTCTATTTCTCATGTGAGGTATCAGGAAATCATCCATAACTTTTTTCTCTCCCTCACTTACCACAGCCAATCACTCACCACATCCTGTTCATTCCATCTCCTAAACACCCCTTTAAATGTCCCATCTCTCTTCATCTCTGCCTCAGTGAGGGCCTTCATCATTTATCACTAGAGTCTGTACTGTTTCCCAATTGGTCTCCTTGATTCTTTCAACCTATTCTCTATTTTGTGGCTACAGGAAGTTTTCAAAAATGCAAATCTGGTCACACTATACTCCTGTTTAAAATTCTTCGGTAGTTCTTCAGAGTAAAAATATCCTACATTCACAGTTCAGCAGACAAAGCCCTTTATGACACAGCTTGGCTACCTCATGAGGCCATCTCCTGCCACCCATGGCCTGTGCTCAAGCTATAAAAAAGTCTCCCCTGCTCTGCCACTGGCCCTGGTCAACTTCAACTGGTGCCACCAACCACTTAGTCCCAGTGCCACAAGCCAGAGCCAAAGTCTACCTACATCAGGAGCCTGCTAGTCCACTCCAGCACATGACACCAGAAAGCAAGCCCAAGCCTTTGTGCCACTGCTTAAGTCCTCTCAGCCCAGCTGCCAGCCCCTAAGTCCAGGTACACCAGCCATAACCTTAGTGCGTCACCTACCTATGTATAGTTCCTCAAACATTTTCTCCTGCCCCCGACCTGTGTAGTTGTTACTCCCACTTCTGGGCATGCTCTTTTTTAGCTTCTTTTCCTACTAATTCCTTATCCTCTAAGGGTCCCCTCTAGGAAACCCTCCTGACCACATGGGCTAAGCTGTGTGTGCCTCCACCTCTGCACTTATCCAGCAGCCTTGTCATCTGTTTGTTGGTTGTCTCCCACTAAAATGGGATCTCCTTAAGGACAAAGTGATTATTATTGCTGAGTTGAATGAAAGAATCCCCATCAATACTAACTGCTCATTTCAAATCTCAGCAGTATGGTGCATGGGTAATTCCTATCCCTGGTCCTGAGAGAGGCAGTGGTATGCCAGGGACACAGAAACTGTACAATAAGCATGGTTTGCCTTCCTTCACATGAGATCAGTAATCATCATGGTAAACTGTGGGGATGCTGGTCAGAACTCACTCCTTCCTTGTGGTCTTCAGAGCTCTGCCTTCAACCGTTACAATCTTTCCCTGCACTGGTTACTTAGGAACCAAGGCCGGGAAACAAATGGAATGCTATGTTTGTGTAAGATAAGGGGGGTGACACCAGCAACCCCAAGGATAAACAGATGGCTGCGAGGCACCTGGAAATCTGCTTCCACACTTCTTCTCTTTGCTATAGCTCCATATTTGTCTCTAAGTCCCTTATAAGTTTCAAGTTATAACTGCCCCAGGGTTGCAGAGAAAGGAGCTATGCAGTGCCAAGATCGATACCTTTCCTTGTATATGTCACTCATCAATTATAACAAACTCCTTGTAAACTGTATGGAATTGCCTGCTTCATTCTCTGGTCTGGAGATACCTTCAGAGCCCAGAGTCTAATTTATCTTCGCTCCACACTTGGGCAGTAAATAATGACTGAGATTGTTCATATTAAAACAAACACAAAAAGCTATTGAACAGTGAAGGGAAAATGAAATGGATAAATGGTCAGGATTCCTCAGATGTTTGGAATCTTGTCGAGCATCTGATGTAAACATAACTGTGCACATGCACCCAGGTGTTCCTTGGTTATTGTCCGATGTAGATGCGCATGAGCATCCAGGTGTTCCTGGGATGTCTGACTCACACCCAGGTGTCCTGGGTTATTGGACTTAAGTATAAAGGACTAACGGCTCTGATCCACAGGGGCCCCCCACTCCCACCCCTGGGATGCCCTGGGTGTGTGTGGGGGGTTATGAGGAGGCTGCTACTGTTGCTGGAGGCTGTTACTGCAAGCTGTTGCTGCCAGGGCCCCTGGGGTTCCCCAGGAGGCCACTGCCACTGCTGGAGGCTGCTGCTGAGGACTGAGCTCATGTTGGAATGAACCTGTCAACTCTGCTAATGGCTCCTGGGATCCTTTCCAATTACTTAGCTCACAACCTGCATGTGAGGGGTCTGTGACCCAGCTGGCACAGGCGGGGTCTGGTGACCCAGTCTTTACAATGGGTTTGAAGGGCCTGAGTCCTAGCCCGACAAGCAGAATATAAAATCTCTTTACATCTGTAAATAAAACACAGAATTCAAAGTAATTTTGCTTTTGGATAGTTGTTTTGGCCCATATTCCTAGATGCTTTAGGAATCTTTGTTTCATGCTCCTTTGCTGATAGAAGTAGTGGGAAAAAATTGAGCAACATTGAGCTAGCAAACATGGTCTTGATTTGTCTTGCCAGAGGTATGAGTAGTTTCTGAAATTTGTCACCAGGTGAACTATATGTAGGAAAGTGTGGGGGATCTTCTAATTGTGGATAACAAGCCGTGATGACTACCTAGATTGGAACTGATGCAAGTGATGCCCAAACATTCAGGAGGTATGAACACATCCCTTTCAGTCCAGCTGAGACCACCTGAAGCAAGAGTGGCTGGAAAATAAGTGCGCTGGCAAACTAAGATCAGTGGCCTGAGTCTGGGGACAGGCTGAAGAAGCAAGTGCCCTGATTTCAGAGAGAATATCATGTAAGAATCTTGTACACCACTCCCTCTCACCCGTTTCCTCTCTTAGTAGTTTCTCTGACCAAAGTTAGTCCACGAACATTTCACTGTAGAGTTAATGGCATTTCAGTGTGAATGTTAAACATTTCTGTTAAGTTTTCCAGGCTTGAAACTCTCTCCACTATGAGACTCCTAGGACTGTAAGGACCTGGGAGAAGGTGCAGTGGTCAATGATATTAACAGCCCTGCTGCAGGACACTTACTCTTTGTTGTAGTAACTATAGCACTGGTCACACACGCGAGTAGGGTTTTCTCTGCAGCCTTCCACCACCATTTTCTTAGTGGAGCAGGAACTGCAAACCAGTCGACCACAGCGGCGACAGTGATGACGCCTGTTAAACTGAGGGATGCCATCGGGAAGAGAATGAAGAGGGAGAAAGAGGAAGTGAGATTGTAGAACTGTGCGTATACCTGTCATCAATCCATTTATACTTGGTATTAACCACCTGTGGCTTATAAAGGACACTGGCTACTTGGGCCTCTATTGCCCTCAAGCTGAAATTTGAAGATATTTTTCAGTTGACAGGCAAAGGTGACAAGTCATGGAGAGTTTTGCAACAGCTCCTGACAAGTTCTACTTGTCCGTGGAGGTAACAAGTGAAGATACAGCAAAAAGTAGTGGGGAAAAAAACTCTCTCAGCCAATAAGGATCATATTTCTACATGGTGTTGATGATGATGATGATAAAGTATCCTTTTTCAAAATGCTTTTACAAGTACCACCTCATTTCATTATAACAGGTTGACAGAAATATTACATCTCTTTTACAGATGAGTAAGAAACAGATGCAGAGAAAACACATTGTCACTGTTTTCATCAGCACTGAGCTAATATGCCAGTCACATACTGTGCTAAGTATGGTAACATTGATCATATTTAGTCCTAACAGCTCCATGAGTCAAATAATACATCATCTCTAGTTTACCAATGAGTGCTTGAAACTTAAAAAGTTTATGGTCACATTGCTATTAGGAGGCAGAACAAGGATTAGAATCCAGGTCCTCTGTCTTTTGAGTCAGTGCATATAACCACTAGCAGGTCACCTGTCTTACTGGGATAGGCAGGGCAACTAGAAGCAAGATCCCCTGATACTTGGTGACTCCATTTGCCTGTTTTTTGTTATTACATGAGAATGGCAAATACATTAGAATTTAAGGCTAACTGAGCATGTCTACCACCTGTCAGAATCCAGAAAATATATTCCGGTCAGGTCAAAGACAAACCCACAGTCTTAGGTTTGGGAGTACCACTTGGAACTGATATGTTCTAGGAGACAGTAGGTGACTATAAACTCAGGCTCATGCACTTGAGTTTTCCTTTAGTTTCTCCAACAGATGAAGTGGGAGACTGACACTGCTTACCATGGTGAAGTGCTCCCTGCGGCAGACCATGCAGATGCTCTCAGTCTCATCTGGTACCCACTGGTGCCTGGCAGGGGGTGTCATGGGGGGCACGAATTCCAGTGGGGGCTGACTCTGTGGGAAACACCTCTTCCTCGGACTGGGGGAATGTACAACAGAGACACCTGGGAGCCAGAACCAGAGGTCAGAGTAAAAGGTGATCAATATTCCAGCTCATAAATGAAGAGGTAATGATAGAATTTCACCATTTTACAAGCTCCTATTGAAATAACAGATCCAGTTAATGATCATCAATGGGTGCTTGCATCATATAAGAGACAACTGGTCATTGTATGCCTCCTGAAGGAAATGTACACCACCACCTATCAAATATACTTACCAAAAAATATGAAGCCTGAATCAAATCAAGCTTCTAGATCTAACTGCCAGTGTATTGGAAATTCAGAGGACAGGGACCCAGATTGCCACAGGGAGGCAACCAGCAAAATCTAGCACATGGGAAGCTCTCCCAGACAAATGACCTAGTTTCCTTCACAAATAAAAAAGGTAGAGGGAGAATAAAAACAAAAGAGATAGAGAACTTATTGATTAAAAGAGATTTAAGAGATGTTTTAGCCAAATGCCATGTGTGGACATTATTTAGATCTTGATTCTAGGAAAACCAACTGTAAAAAAATCTTTATGAGACAGCTGGGGAAATCTGAATACCAATTAGATATTAGGTAATAACTAGTAATTATTAATTTGTTTTTAGATATGATAATGGTGTTACAGTTTTGCTTTATAAAAGTCCTTACCTTTGAGAGATTTATGCTGAAATATTTATGAATAAAATGATATGCTATCTGGGATTTACTTCATAATAATCCAGTAGAAGGATGGGTGTACAGATGAAACAAGAATGGTCACTGTGAGATGATAATTATTGTAGCTGACCAATTAGATATTAGGTAATAACTAGTAATTATTAATTTGTTTTTAGATATGATAATGGTGCTACAGTTTTGCTTTATAAAAGTCCTTACCTTTGAGAGATTTATGCTGAAATATTTATGAATGAAATGATATGCTATCTGGGATTTACTTCATAATAATCCAGTAGAAGGATGGGTGTACAGATGAAACAAGAATGGTCATTGTGAGATGATAATTATTGTAGCTAGGTAATGGGTATATGAGGCTTCATTATACTGCTTTTTCTCTCTCTCGTGTATTGCACATTTTCTATAATAAAAAGCTTTTTCTTTACTTACGAGGATACTTCAAAAAGTTCATGGAAAAATTGAATTAAAAGATAATGCAATCTTTCCATGAACTTTTTGAAGACACTTCGTATATACTCATGTATACACACACACACACACACACACACGTAACTCAGAGCTGCTCAGGCTACCTTATGCAGATGCATGAAACTGCTCATATACCTGAGCCCTCTCCTTGGGTCTGCTGGTTATTATAAAATATGACTAATTCTCAAACTATGGCCAAGAAATGCCACAATGTTTGGTTTATGCTATCTAAGATTTCTTGTCACCTAGCAGAGCAACGCTGGCTATTGACAGAAAAAGGGAACTGAAAAACAATAGTGACTCTTAGCAGCACCCAGAAGAAGAGAGGCTTTAGATCTCTCCCCAGAATCCTGCGCCCCTGACCATCTGGCAAAACAAATACTCTCTGAGCTTCTTCTGAATGTAGGCCATTGTACAGTGGGGCCCAAGACTGGGGGAGGAGAATGGTGAAAGGGTGACCAAGACACGGCTGAGGCCTTCAAGGAATTCGTGCCCCGGGTGGGGGGCAGAATGAACACAAGGGCTAAATACAGTCAATCCTCATTATTAGCAGATTCCACATTTGTGAATTTGCCTACTGCTAAAATTTATTTGTAACTCAAAACTAATACTTGTGGTGCTTTTGTGGTCATTGGCAGACATGGGCCAAGTGGCAAAAATTTGGAGCCACCAGGCACTGAGGTTCTTAGCTGAGGTTGTTGCAGCTCTTACACAGCCATGACCAGCAGATGGAGATGGTAGGGGCAGCATGGGGTCATGCAAGAAGCTCAGCTCTGGGGCCAGTTGGATGGGGTTTGAATCCCAACTCTGGCAACCATTAGGGAGTGGGACAAGTCACTTCTGAACTTTTTCTCTTTTGTAAAATAAACAAAATAGAATCTACTAGGATGAGTTTATAATCTATGTGAGGTATGTATGTATATATATTTATATGTACATATTTCTCCTAGGAGCAGTGGTTCAGGATTCACTAATTCAGTATTTGCGGAGACTTTACAAACTCTCACAATTGACTATATGTTGAATCTTCTGGGATATGCAAGGCTGGAATGAGTCAAGAAAAACAATTAGTAAGTATGTTGTAAATAGATATGAAAAAAGAGGCAAAAGAATCAGAAAGTCAGAATAAGGCAAAACTGCACTGAAAAATGGGTAACTCTTGGAACCAGTTCTTACCAGGAGCAGCAGCAGGAGAGGACTCTGCTGATGGTGATCTGGACAGGGTCTGGGGGTCTGAAGCCTGATGCACAACTTCCTGGAGGTGAATCACAGAATCTGTAGAGAGGGAAAATGCTGACAAATATCCTTCTACTATAAACATCTTTATTCACTGTTCTAGGCATTTAGTTTAAAGCCCCGTTGGCCTCTCTGATTATCATACCATGCTTCTACCAGGTATAAAGAGAAATGGCAGAGGTACTTCTAAGCCAACAGCATGTTTCTTAAACTCCTCAAGAAACAAACGATGTTTGAACACATGAGATAATGAAATGGACACTAGGATTTTACATAATAAAAATGCCCAGTGGGAAGTTGAAGACATTTAAATCATGCCCCTGGAGGGTAGAAAGTAAGAAAAAAGAGCTGATTGGGAACATCAGTCCATACTTATTTGATTTTCTTTATTCTAGAAGAGGCTGAGTCAGTTTACATACAAGTGATATCTAATGTGACCTTGGGAATAAAGCATATTCTCAATATAAAACGATGACATTTAAGAGCCTAGTACGTCAAGGCCAGAGACCATTTCTAGCATATGTTTGATTTTCTTTATTCTAGAAGAGGCTGAGTCAGTTTACATACAAGTGATATCTAATGTGATCTTGGGAATAAAGCATATTCTCAATATAAAACGATGACATTTAAGAGCCTAGTACGTCAAGGCCAGAGACCATTTCTAGCATATGTTTTTTCCCCAAAACCTTTATGTTATTATGCATGCAGTAGTTATCTATCACCCTTTAATTCTGGTTAGCCTGTCACTGCTTCCAAGACCAAGAATTCTTCTTTATAATAAAGAGCTTACTCTCCTACGAAGTATATTCCTTTCATACTTGATCAACCCAAAATAATAAAAGAGGAGAAACTTAAAACTAAGAATGTAGCATGGTATTTCCTTCTCCATGTAGAATCCCCATCTAGGATGTTGGCAATTACCTGATCGTTTCTCCCTCAGAGGACATGGGAAGTCCAGGGCTTTCCCGGCGTATCTGGAAAGCAGTGAGTCAACCTCATCCGCAGTGAAGCCAATCTCCTGCCCAACCAGCAGCTGGTGCAGAGTCTGCACAGCCACAGTGGCCCAATCTACTTTCATGTTCATTAGCAGCTGCTCCAGCATGAGCATGGGGTTACAGGACAAGTGCGAATAGCTGGCCCGGTGCTGCTCAGGCAGGGTTAACAGAACCTGTTTGTGGGGTAGATCCAGAGTAGATAAAATAAAACTGCAGAAGAAACCTGAAATTCTTACTGGTTCTTACTGGGAGGGGAAGGACGCCAGAGACCAGAAGGCCCATAGCCAACTGCTGAAACTGGCCAGCAGTCTTTTAGGATGAAGGCTGAACTCCTCTCTAAATCCTCCAGGTGGCAATCAAGAAGTACTCCAAGTACCTTCACCTAGATGAGAGGTTGGTAAACTTTTTCTGTAAAGGGTCCGATAGTAAATATGAGGGGTCTTCAAAAAGTTCATGGAAAGATTTGTATTATCTTTTAATTTCATTTTTCTTTTTCTTTTTTTTCCTTTTTGTCTTTTTTCGTGACCAGTAATGGGATCGCAACCCTCAGTGTCGCGCCCGCACCGCGCTCAACCAGTGAGCGGACCAGTCTCTATATGGGATCCGAACCCTCGGCGGGAGTGCCGACGCGCTCCCAAGCGCCGCACTCTACCGAGTGCGCCACCGGGCCGGCCCTAATTTCATTTTTCTATAAACTTTTTGAAGTACCTTCGTACTTTAGGCTTTACAGTCCATAAGGTCTCTCTCTCCACTATTCAAGTCTGCCAGTTTAACATGATAGCAGCCATAGGCAAATATGTAAATGAATGGATGTGCCAGTGTTCCAATAAAACTGGATTTACAAAAGCAAGCTGAGGACTGGATTTGGCCCACAGGGTGTAGTCTGATGATCCCTGGCCTAGATCCTCCAGGTATGATTGAGCTCTGCCTGACCCTTAATGCCACCATTCTATCTATCTTAGCCTTTATTTAAAAGAGCAAAACAAGGTAATGTGAGTGGTCTACTTAAACCTGGCTCCTCCAGTGTTCTACAGGTAAATGATGAATCTAAACTCCCTTTAGAGGGCACGATCACTAGGGCTTGAAATATGTTCACTGGTTCTACTCATTGCCAATTTTCGGACTTTCCCCAGTTTACCCCAGTACAGTGTATCAAAAAGGAAAAAAAAAGGTATATATTCTTTAGTAACATTTTATGTAGTTTAACTCTTAGCAAGTGGGCCAGTGGTTATATTCATGGCTTCCTTAGCACTGGTTATGTTTATGAGGCAGTATATACAAATGTCAATCAGAATAATTAGAAGAATGTTATCCTGGACCGAACCCATGGCGCACTTGGGAGAGTGCGGCGCTGGGAACGCAGTGGCGCTCCTGCCGCGGGTTCGGATCCTATATAGGGATGGCCGGTGCGCTCACTGGCTGAGCGCGGTGTGGCCAGTCACAAAAAAAGGCCAAAAAAAAAAAAAGAATGTTATCCTCATCTCTCCCCAAACTCTCTTTCACTGGATTACTTTTTTTAGCCCATAATTTCTTCTATCAATGTCTTCAAGGTTATACATCAAAGGTATATCTAATTATCTCGACAAATAACCCTTTCCCATTAGCACAGACTAGTTTACCAAGCAGTAATTCTAAATCCCCACATCAGAACATCAGAATCTCTTTGGAAAATATCGAGGTTTTATCCTAAGACATACAGTTTTAATTGATCTGGGGTGGAGGTCAACCACTGGTATTTTTTAAAAGTTGAGGTGATTTTAATATATGGTCAGAACTGAAAAGCATCAATACAGCAGACTCCAAGGAGAAAGCCTGAAGACAAATTAAGAGGATCAGGCAATCTTCGCTTTGGAGGCAGGGCAGTAATAGAATGGCAAGCTCTAGAAGATGCAACTAAGATATGGTGGGCCAGTAAGGTGAAGATGTTACATAGCACAGGCCAAGGATGGCAGTACACGACAGAAGAGCCACGGAAAGGGCAAGTTCTGAAGTGGGAGTGAGGCCAGCCTCTCTCCCTCAGGCATGCTTTCCCAACACCCTCTTTTCCTTCTCACCTTGGATCCCATGTACAGTGCCTGGATTTCACGGTGTCGGACAGCACTCAGTTCTCCATAGAAGTGGGTGGTGAGGTAGTTGGCCAAGAAATGAGAAGTGGCCAAACTAGGGTGCTGGTCGAGGGATTGCTCTGTGACTTCAAGGCACATGGTGGGGTCAGGGATTCTTTGCAGGAGCTATTGCAGAAGAAGGGTAGAGGAGAAAGTTGAGGCCTGTTGAAGAACTCTTGGGCCTGTCTTGTTTTGTTTGAGAAAGGAATATTTATTTTATTCATTTTGGACTAACTCTTTCTCTACACTCATTTTTATTAATTTTGGATTAACCCTTTCTCTGCATTCATTTTTCACCACCCCTGTAGCTTTACCAATGTGCCATGGCTTTGCCAGGAACAGAATTCAGCAGATTTCTGATACCCAATGGAGGGCTAGGCACCTTCTGCTCAGGATGACCATAAGGGCTCCTGAAGTAGCAAATACTTTGCGTCGAATGTGGCATGAAAAAAGCCATCTGATTTGACTAACCTTGTCCCTCCTTAAAAGAAAAATGGGAAGAATCACAGGCTTACTTGCAGAGCTTTTTCATGATCTCTTCTTTCCAGAAGGTGGAGAAGATGCTTTCCATGTAGGCTGATCAAATGTTCTCTTGGAATAGGGTATAGACAGCCCCATTCCTCACACAGCCTATATTCCTAGAAGGAAACACACACATCCTCAATTCCTTTAAATCACTGACCTTGTCACTCATTCAAATTTTGCCTGATTTTTCTCATCAGTCTTGAATCTGCTAAGCCCCAGGAATGTTTGGTAAGTGCTGATGGAAACTTCACTATGGGATCTAAGTGAGATCATAAACTCAAAGGACTGGAGTGGCAAAGTTAGTTATGAAAATGATTGAAGCAGGCTGTTAATATCATTTTCCTCTTAGCAGATGATATAGGGCGACCAACACTTGGTATGAGCCCTGGGGAGACACTAAGGCAGTGGGAAAGACTGAGAAGACACTCTTCAAAGGAGATAGCACCTACATAGCTCTGATTGTTGCCATATGAAGGTATGTTGTCAGATTTTTAAAAATTAAAAAAACTTAAAAAAAAATTAATAAATTTCCCTATTTAAAAATTTTGGCGATGAAATCAATGTGAAGAAATAAAAGTTCTGCAGACCAATACTGTATGAGCCAAACTAACATGTTGGGGGTTGGTTTCTATCCATGTCTCCCCTCACTACCCCACCCCCTCCCCAAATTTGTGAGCTCTGTATTAAAGTTTCAGAGAATGGAATTCCCAGGGCTTTGTCCAGATATTCCAATGTGGTGGTGTCTGGAATGCCCTTCCCACAACTGGGGCTGCCTTCTTCAGAACACTTCCTTGTTTCTCAGGCTATTAGGTGCCCTGACTGTGCTCCCACAATCTGGGCTTACTTCTGTCACTTGGTATATATATTGCAATCACCTAAGGATGAGTCACACATCACTCTTCTCTCCAAAATATGGGCCACTCTGGGGTAAGAATTAAGCTTAATTATCTTTGTTGCACCAACATATAGCACAGTGACTGGCAAATAACAGGCATTCAATAAATGTTTCCTGAATGAATAAGCATTTGAATGAGCATCTACATTTTGAACTATGGTATATTGGCTTCTTAAAAGGTAGATAAAATTCTATTTAACACTCAAATGGCCAATAAACACATGAAAAGATATTTAAATTCATTAGTAATCATGGAAATGTAAATTAAAACAACAATGAGATCCTATCCTACTGGCAAAAAGTGAACAGTTTGACAATATAAAAAGTTGGTAAGGATATGAGCAATAGGAACCGGGAGTGGGGGTATAACTGGGACAAAAAATTTAAAGAGCAATTTGGTAACATCTTAGTAAAGGTGAGGATGCTCAAGCCTGATGATATAGCAATCCTACTGCTAGGTATACATTGTGTACTAGTGTATGCAGTGTAGAAAAATCTCATGTATGAACATAAAGGTAATAGTACAAAAGTGTTAATTTTATTATTCTCTATACTTATCTGTATGTTGGCAAATTTCACAATAAAAAAAAAGAAAAAAGGTGTTATTTAAAATATGAGGACATTGATAGATGAAAAGGGGTCTACACAACCAGCTAAGGAGTTGCAACTCTGAAAGGAGGGTGAAGGGGAATACCACACAGGAAGATGGTACCTGTGCTTCTAGAATCATGTTCATGACAGTTGATGGGTCCTCAACACAGCAGCTCCTCAGGGTCTGCCAGTCACACCACACCGGGGGATCTTGCAAACCCAGAATCTAAGGAAAAATAGTAAAATCCATCAAACCACACTGCAGCCTCTCCCTCCATGAACAAGTAAATCATTGGCATGTCCAGGAATGGGTCATCCCTAGCTCTCTGCCCCAAAGTCAGGCTGTCAGAACTTGCCAGGAAAGAGGAGGAAGAGAACAAATGGGGCAGAGAGTGACTAGAGAGGACAGTGATCCTATCTGGGAAGAACAAGCAGGGAGCAAAGACTGAGTGGGAGGCCAGTGGGCCTTTCACTGGTGAGGACAATTCTCAGAGGCTCCCATGCTTCGCAGCTTGCTCAACCCTCTGAGGTCACTTGTCCCGTGCTCCTCTATCTCAAAATGCTACCCAAGATATTCATCTGGCTTGAGTGCTCTGGGGGATCACCTTTCATGCAGCATTTTAGTTCTGCATGAAAACTGCTGAGGAAGGATTAAAAAAAAAATTTTTTTTCACCTGCCATTTCCACTTTCCCTGGTAGGGCTCTGGAGTCTGTTCTGTTTCAATGACACATGGGAAATTAGCATATATTTTAAACTTGTTGTATAGCTGGGCCTCCCAAATCTGTCTCCCAACTCCTCTTGAGCTTGAATATAACACCTAGCCCACAAGAATATTTCACTTTGGAAATTGTCACTGTCATACATCCTTTTAAAATGGTTCTTTAAATTTATCTGAAATTTAAAACAATCTTTAAAAAATACATAAGTATAATAAAACATACATAAAGCTCAAATATACATGTGAAGAAGACTTTGTGAACTGTAAGGCACCATTCCCATGTTAATTTTGTTATTTTTATCCTTTTTTGATGCAAACGTATTTAAAATGATAGGAGTAAATAACACAGGAACAAGATAGGAGGCCTCCTCACTATTAACCTAAGAACAGAGCAAAACCCAGATCTACATTTTCTGTTTCTTAAAATCCCCCATCATGTGAGACTAGGCTGGAGTTGGTAAAGTAATAGGGTGAAAAGCCTGTTTCCTTTCTCTTGATGCCAGGGCCCCTACCTTCTGATACACCAGCAGCTCTGCCAGCTTCTTCTTCAGCTCACACTTTAGTCCTTCTTGGACACTTGTGTCTGAAATGCAGTAGGCCAGGATCTCCAGGCACGACTCCAGGGGCCACCTGTCCACAAACCGTAGGGCCAGCTGACTTCTCAAAGATGCATCCTTCACTGGAAACAGGTATTGCCAACCTTCTTTGTCTATAAGACAAAAAAGATGCCCAGTGGCAGCAAGCCTGGCACTGGAAGAGTCCAAGAGCCCAGATTACTTCTCAAGAGAAGGGCTTTGTTCACTTTCATAAAACAGGAGCTTGGAGGATCCTTAAGATCCATGTGACCTTAACTAGTTTTTATACTTGGAACCACTATATTATGAGACTGACGCACTGCCTACTGTGCTAAGAGCGTGATTGGAACCATTATATGACAAGGAGAAATGCTATACCTCTATGTTTCCCTTTATGTAAACCTGATCATAGTTATGGGACTTTCAGAAGGGAGAGGAGGAAGGAAGGAGAAAAGAGAGGAGGAAAAAAAGGAAGGAAGGAAGGAAGGAAGGAAGAAGGGAAGGAAGGAAAGAGAGATGGAACTGTCTAGGTTTTGGCATGCAGCACATATAGCACTGTTTCAGACTCATCTTGTTAATGGAACTTTAGTTTTCCCTGCAATTTCCACTCTGCCATACCTAACTACTTGAAAGTTATTTCAGGTAAACTGGTTTCACTCTCTTGGATATTCTCTGTCATCATTACTTGGTAGATCTCTCCTACACCCATTTCATAGATCTGATCTTGGAGATATGAAAAACAGACTTCAAGCAATCAAGACCAAACAGTCAGTAAGTGGATTTCACTACTTCTCAAGGAGGGATTTTCTCCTTTCCAAAGGACAGCCAAGCCTCCTACCCAAAAGCCATTCCCTACAACACGCCTGCCTCTTGCTCTCCCTAGTCAGGTGTTGTACCTCACTGGCATTTCACTCTGGTTACACATCAAATCTCCCAGAGAGCTTTTAAAGCAGGGGTTGTCAAATGGACCCACAAGCTATTTTTTTAAATAAAGTTTTATTAGACTATAGCCATGCTCATTCCTTTATGTGTTGACTATGGCTGCTTTCATGCTACGATAGCAGAGTTGAGTAGTTATGACCAGGATCATATGGTCTACAAAGTCCTTTACAGAAAAAGTTTGCTGACCCCCATTTTAAAGTAAACACCTGCCTGAAACCCATCCTGGGCCTCTGGGGGTGGGGCCTAGATATTTGTAGTTTATAGAATTTCCCAATGATTATGATATTCAGGATTGAGAATATTGGTTATGAGTGCCTGTTCTAAAGTCAGATAGACTTGGCTCTAAGCTCTACTCCACCACTTACCATCCCGGGCAAGTTTCCCAACCTTTCTGAGCCTTGATCTCCTCTCAGTAACATGAAGTTTTGGTGGTACTTTTCTCTAGAATTATTGTGAGGATTAAATGAGACGATATACTCAGTGAATGCTAAATATTATTATTACTAGTAGTGAAAGAGGGAGGCATAGCTTTCTGCTCACCACATGCCACAGCACAGCTCAGGACTGCATCCTTTATGCTGCTCAAATCGTCCACATCTCGCCCGTACACTTCAACGAGCTGAAGGGCCCGGGGCCAGTCTCTGGCCACCAGGGATTCCTCAAAGGCCTTGGTCAGCACATCCAGGGCAATCGGAGAATGCAGGCCAAGGAGGACAGTAGAAAGACTGTCCCGACCACAGAGACTTGCTGCCAGACTCTGCACCTGCTCAGAGGACCCTCGTAGTGGCTCCCAGGCAGCCCGGAGAGAAGCCTCAAGCATAGGGAATTGTTCTAGAAGGCACTCACACTCCCGCGCTATCTGCTCTGCAGTCAGAGGCACTTCCCTGCGGCCACGAAACTCCTTCCATGATAAGCTGGGCTTGGTGATCTTTAAAGCTGGGGAGGCCCCCAGGCAGGCCACTGTAGCCAGCAGCTTTGAGCGGGACTTAAGGAAGGCCAAGGCAGAGGAGGTGAGAGCTGGTGGTAATGAATCCCTTGGGGAGGCCTGGGGTTTTCTCTCCAATGTGGGATTCTTGGCTGGCTGTGGGGAGCTTAGTGTAGAAAGTGGGAGGTCATCCAGGCAATGGGAGGTATGTTGCTGGGCCAGGATGCCAAGGTGAGTCAGAAGGGATGATGTCTGCTGGTTCTGCTGGGAAGAGCAAAGTGCAAGGGGCTCACAGCAGCAGTTGACGATGACCTGTGGCACACTTATGTTGAGACCTTCTCGGGCCAGAAGGGCTGCCAGCCTGGAAGGACAGAAGCAGAGGGCATGCAAGGCCTGAATACACTGGCACTATCACCCAATCTCACAATTTATGCTTACACAAGCAAATGTAAATGAAGGCTCTTAACAGTTCCCTTCTTTTTGTAAAAAAAGCACAAAAGGTAGCCCATTAGACACACTGCTCTGCCCCTTGCTTTTTCACTTAATAATATATCTGGGAGATCTATCCATATTCCTCTATAGAGAAGACCCTCGTTAGTTTTTTATAGCTACATAGTATTCCATTATGAGGATGGACCATAACTTAACTAGTCTCCTATTAGCGGACAATGGATTTTTCTTTCTTTTTTTTTTTTTTTTTGTCTTTTTTTGTGACTGGCTGCACCACTGTGCTCAGCCAGTGAGCGCACTGGCCATCCCTATATAGGAGCCGAACCCGCGGCAGGAGCGCTGCTGCGCTCCCAGCGCCGCACTCTCCCGAGTGCGCCATGGGGTCGGCCCAACAATGGATTTTTCTTTCTTTTTTTTTTTTTTTGTTTTTTGTCTTTTTTTGTGACTGGCTGCACCACTGTGCTCAGCCAGTGAGCGCACTGGCCATCCCTATATAGGAGCCGAACCCGCGGCAGGAGCGCTGCTGCGCTCCCAGCGCCGCACTCTCCCGAGTGCGCCATGGGGTCGGCCCAACAATGGATTTTTCTGATAAATTTCTATTACATATAAGGCTGTAAGAGAATGATTTTGCACACACATCACTTTTCATGTGTACAATACAGCTGCAGGATAAATTCCCCAATGTGGACTGCTAGGTCAAAAGGCACATAAATTTGTAACTTTAATAGATATTGACAAATTCTCTTTTGACAGAGACTGTACCAATTTATGTCCCATCAGTAATCTGACAATGCTCATTTTCCTACAGCCTAACCAACTATTGTTATCAAATTTTTGGATTTTTGCTTATCTATAAGTGAAAATTCATCCATAAACTTCATACCTGCAATATAAATGTTAGAGGTGGCAAGAAAGAGAAAGAAACAAGGCCCGTTGAATTTTAACACAGCTGTATAAGAGTCTGTGCAAATTAAGGGGAAAGTCTGGAAGAAATCCCCACTCTCTGTACTGAACCCAAGCACAACCCACTGAGCCCTCGGTTTCCTTGATGAAATAATCAGGGAGGCCCATGGCTGACACGCAGTGGGTGGCTCCTACCTGTCTGGGGGAACTTGTCTCTCAAGCAGGAGATGTGACACCAGTTGGGAAGAGCTCTCTTGCAGGAGAACAAAGGGATTTCCCACCTTGACCTCCATATGATCTGCAAAGGTAAAGAAAGTGACCTTTGTTTGCACCAATGACTGCAACAGTTTAGAGCCCTATTTCCCAGAACAGTAAATTAGCATGGTGTCAAAATGAAGACAACATTGAGAAGCCTTCTGCTGATTCATTTTTGGTAAAAAGTATTGTTAACATGACCCTGACCACAAGTTTATCTATACCTTAACACTGCTCTAAAGACTTTTCTCGCCAAACTTCAGTGGGAGGGCCAGCCATAGACAGCTCACTCCTAGTCTCTCCAACCTTGCTGAAGTACATGCAGTACTCACTCTTAGGACTCAAGTAAGAATCTGGTACTTATATCAGAGACTTAATTCCTCTGCGGGTCCTCAAATCCGCAATGGAACAAAGGTCTGACAGATATTTTTGAATCACTAATTCCACGAAAACTTATTGAGTATGCCCATGTACTGTATGATTGTACTAGCACAGAGATGAATAAAACAGAGATAAAAGGGAATGAATAAGAGTGGAGGACCTTACAAGTCTAGTGTCCTTGACTACTGATATACCCAGAACCTCTTAATCTGGTACCTTTCCTCCTCCTTGCCCTAAACACTTGCAGGCCAGTCATGATTCCATTTCCTCTTTCTTGCTACTTACCAGGCTCAGAGCTCAAACTCCGAAGGAGAAGTGCAGCGAGCGTGGTGCCGTAACTGAAGAAGGTGCCCACATAGTCAGTCTGTCTGCTGCCTGCTGGGGTCTGTTTGCCCAGGTTCTTCCGGAGGAGCTGAGTCTGAATGTGCACAGGGTGGGCTTCTGCCTCCAGGGCTTTCTGGGCTGCCTGCTCCACTAGGGAAGAGAGTGGAGTATTCCTGGGCTCTGAGAGGAGTTATAGCAGGAGAAGGGACATTGGCTTTAGTCTGTATATCCAGCTTTGAGTCAATTTCTGACCCAGTATGTAAACTGGGCCTCCTCTATACCACATGGGGCTCCCTATAGCCTGGGCGCTGCACTTACAAGGCAGATATAAAATCCTAAGTTGGTCACCTGTACAAGTGATTCTCAGCCAGGAAGACCTTTGAGTCTGGAGAAATCAGGGTGTATGTATTGTTTTTCACCGTAGTGTCTCTGGGTGAAGAGACAGCTTTTATGAAGAGACAGCAATCTTTTGGGAAAGAGTTGATCAATATTCGCTCATTAGGAATAAGAAAAATGTTTCAGCAAATGGAGTGTTAACTATCCTTTCAATTGAGAGGTGGGGAAATGGGTGAAGTTATGAGACATGCCCTGGCTAACTAAAGAGTTGGTAGAACCCAGTTCTGGAGTCCTAAGCCTCGACTCCAAAGTGTTCCTCTACTCTCAGTTGTTTCCTCTCTTCAGTTCAGCCTTTATCTGTTGCTGAGCAGACAGCCCCCTACCTGGCAGCTCTAGTGCCTCTCTGAGAGACTGAAGGACCTGATCCAGCTGCTGGGAGAGGGTGGCATGGCTGGCAACACAGTCCTCAGTTAGGCTGGGCCAGCACATCTGAAGCAGCTCAGTGATGCTGCAGCGTGGAGGGACTCCTCCCTTTTCTTCTACATTTTCTATAGAAAGCAAATGAGAAAGAAAAAGTGAAGTCTGCTGCTGACCTAATGATCGAAGTCCAGGAGGGAAGAAAAAGGGAGAAAAGCCACTCACCTGATTTAGTTTGTCCAGCTGACATAGGTGGATAATTGAGAATCTTACTGATTTGCTGAAGAACAACTGGAAAACCTCGAATGCCATCAGCATTGAGGAGCACGTGGTCTAGCCGTCGACCTGGAAATAGATAAAGGAAGAGGGAATGCAGAAAAGATAAGGTACTTTCAGAGACTGATACTCAGTCCTGTATTTACTTATGAAATTTTATCTTCTCCAATATTAAGGAGGAAATATATGCTGCGCCATTTTGGGTGATGACCAGCAAACCTGGCTTATTCCATGCCCGAGGTTCCAGGACCACCTCTGGCAAGGTGCCTCAGCTGTCAACAGCAGCAGATTCGTAATCTCTGGCACTCCTGTGAATTGCTATCCCAAGCCAATCTGGTACTTCTTGGGGGTTTGCCTTGGTACTTCCCTTAGCCATGGACTTGATCTCTTTTCTAATTTCTTTAAGTGGTATCTTGACACCCCCAATGGACTATTAACAACTTTATGGACAGAGATTATTTCTTAGACCTCTCTTATACCCCCATATACTTGGGATAATCTGGAAACACAGTAAGTACTAAATTAACTTCTAATTGATTGATGTGAAACTGTCTTAGCTATTAACAGCTTGAATAATACTTCCTTTCATTTTAGAATAAGAGATTATTTCTTAGACCTCTCTTATACCCCCATATACTTGGGATAATCTGGAAACACAGTAGGTACTAAATTAACTTCTAATTGATTGATGTGAAACTGTCTTAGCTATTAACAGCTTGAATAATACTTCCTTTCATTTTAGAATATAAATATGAGATGAGGGGGAAGCAAATTATTGGACAAAAACAGCATTGTGTATGCCACAGTATACTTTTTTAGAAGGACTATGTGAACACCAAAGGACATTTTAACTAACAGCTCAGAAGTGACTTGGAGAGGTGTGCAGAAAAGTTAACTTAGCAGGCCTGAGACTGCTAACCTTAGGCCTGCTTGCGAGATTGGCCCCTGGCTGATGTCTGTGGACTTGACTGATAGTTTCCTGCACTGATATAAAATGTCCCCTAAATGATCAGAGTAGTCACTATGCCTAAATTATTTGTACAATACAGTTTATATTGAATACCAGCTTTCCTTCTGGGAGTGTGAAATTTTGGTATGTGCTAGGCAGGGGGTGCTTTTGTCACCAGCCACCAGTAAAACCCTTGGGCACTGCGTCTCTAACAAGCTTCCTCCTAGACAAGACTTTGAAAGAGCTGATCACCACTCATCACTGGAGGAATAAGCATGTCCAGTGTGACTCCACAAGGAGAGGACTCTTGGAAGCTTGTGCCTGGTTTCCTCCAGATTTTACCCCATGAGCCTTTTCCATTTGCTGATTTTGCTTTATATCTTTTTGTTGAAATAAACCTTAGCTGTGAGTATGACTAGATGCTGAGTCCTGTGAGGTCTCCTAAAGAATCATAGAACCTGGGAGGGTCCTGGGGGTCCCAGACACAACCTATTCACCATTCCTCCCTCCATATTACTGGGCAAAACATGCTCCTTTCTCCCACTGCTCAGCCCTTCCAATGTTTGGTGCATGTATCAAGGATGGGTGGAGAGTGGAACTTTACCTAATTCTGTCTTCACATACCTCTATCTTCATATACATGATTCCTCCAAGAATACCATATACACATTCTGGGACATTATTAATCTCAAAGTATGATCCTCCTTTCAACTGTGATCCACTAAGTTTTCCCTTACACCTGGTATACAAATTCAAGATGGTCCCAGGTTTTAGATTAAGTGAGGGTCACCCAGGAGGGGGCATGAAGTCTGAAGGCACAAAATCCATACATACCATTTTTGCATTAATTTTTATTTTTAAAAAATTTGGATTAAAATATTATTAATCTTGAACAGTTTTTTGGAGCTCCCTTAAATTTTGTGTCTGAGGTGAATGCCTCACTCATTTACCCTATTCCTAGCACTGTTACTAAAAATTGGTGCAATGAGGAATAGAGGATTAACTGTATAGTTTAAAAGAACAGGGGATTAAATATGTTGTTTAAAGTTACAAAGGCAATTTAGAGTGAGGCAAAAAGGGGATGGTGTAGTCTGCTGTATCTTTATTAACATAGCATGAAGTCAAAAGGTAACTAAAATGAACAAATCAAGAAATAGCATGTAGGTATTTTACTTAGCAATTAACTAAAAACCCAACTGGCTGTGAGGATGGGGAACTTTTCATTATAAATCCTCCCATAGTAGGTTTTTAAAACATTTACTCTTTGATGACGATGATGATAATAGTGAAAAGAAAAAAGTCTAGATTCCCCCCATTTGTCATTTTTGGATGTATATTTCTTCCTTTAATTTGTTTATAAACCACAAAATAATTTCCCCAAACAACTGAAGATTGCTGTCTATTAAGAAGGTGAAACTCCCAACAGATTATATTTATGCTATCAGATGTCTCCCGATCCTCCCTCTGCCAATAACTACTTTCTTCTTGCACAGAAACCCAACGCCTCATTTGAGAATTAAGAGATAAAGCTAAAGAAGCACACTCACCCCGGCTTTCAAGGCTAATGTTCAGATGCCGCTCAGCTGTTTCCAAGAGCTGCTTGCAGGTTTTCCAGAGCTGGCACTGAGAGCAAGCTAGGTCAAATGCAGCCATGGCAGGGGGACTAAGGTCTTCCAGAACCTCTCTCAGGGGAGCAGTGGGCTCCATCAGGGTACTACTTATCCAAAAGTCCTCCTGGAGTGTGGGGATGGGGTCTCCAGAGGTGCTGAGTAGCTTGTCGGTCACATCAGAGATGGAGTAAAATACCATCCCTGGACATGCAGCAGTGGAGTAAAAAGCAAGGGGTTAAAATGATTCTAACTACTACTTTTATTATGAAAAGTAGTTATTTAAAAAGTGTTTGAGGTTCTTCTGTACAGAATACTGTTATTATATATATTAGCACCATTATGACTGTCTGCTCTTACAGCATCAGAACAATGGCATGAAAAGGAAGGCCAAGAGAAACTCAGAATGGCTCATATGAGGGAGGGCTTCTTCCAAATGGGATCTAAATGTAGGCTGACAGGGAATGAGATGTATCTGTGTATGCTAATCAGAAAAGACCTCTAAAGTACATAGCTGAAAAAGCAAGGTAAACAACAGTATTTGTCATAAGAGCTCATTTATATTAAAATCAAAAAGGATATGCATATATTCTTTTGAATAGGCTTAGAAAATTTCTGGGAGAACATAGAAGGAGCAATGTGGGATGGTAACAAAAGCAAGGTAAACAACAGTATTTGTCATAAGAGCTCATTTATATTAAAATCAAAAAGGATGTGCATATATTCTTTTGAATAGGCTTAGAAAATTTCTGGGAGAACATAGAAGGAGCAATGTGGGATGGTAACTTGATATTCAGAGCCTAGACCAGTAAGAGATGTGAAAAAGTGGGATAAGAGCCCACTTTGAAGAAATAATAAAAAGATAAAATGTTTTGCAGTGCAGCCAAGACTGAGAATTGAGACCAGTGAATCCCAGGCCATAAATGTTAATACACCACTTCTTCAATTTATGGAGCAGTAAAAAAAAGTACGCTTTATCCCTGACTAATTATATGGGAATGAAGTAAACTCCCAACCATCTCCTGAAGCCTGAGATAGCGGCCATCAAAACACATTGGAAACAGCATTCATGCTCTTCAGTTTAGGTCACATAGGATGAGCTACGGGAATAGCTCGAGTGGCAGGAACATGAACACTGTGGTCAGGGATGCTGGTGCAGCTAGAAAATTATTCTAAGTGTGTCAGGATTGCTGTTTTTCAAGGCAGGTGTCCTGCTTTGGATTTCCACTCAGCCTCATGAAGAACCTATGACTTGGTGGTTTCTCCCCTTATGCCCACATCCCCCATCTACCTCACCACCTATGGTGAATGGAAGCCTGACCTGCTGCTGCAGCACTGCCAATGGCCTGTAGAGTTGAGCGGCCACTGCCAGTTCTCCGAATGGTGTTGCCACTACCGTCTGAGTTCTGGTTTTCAATCTTGTGCTCTACTCGTGCCAGCTCCTGGATCACCTCCTGGTAGCGCTCCATGAACATCAGTTCCCCAGAGCTGGGTGAAGACTTCAGGTCAAATGTGAACATGACCTGTCACAGGAAAGGGAGGAGTGTGGGCTGTGGTGGACCCACTGACGTTGGTGAATGTCTAGAGAGAAGAGATCTTGCCAATCATTAGACTATGGTCCCAAGATGTCAGTTTTGTAGGGTCAAAAGAGTACTGAGTGAAGAGTAGATTAAATATACCTAATAAAAGCCAGTAAGAAAACCACTAAAGCCCCAGTAGAAAATAGGCAAAATACATATGACTAATACATAAACGAGAAAATGTTTTCCCTTGCCAGTAATCCAGAAATTTAAGTAACAATACCATTTTGTGTCTAGCACAACAAAGTATAAAAATTAATTCTCAGGATGATGTAGAATTAACTGTCACAACTTTTTTGAAAAGCAGCTTGGCGATCTATAAAGCCTTAAAAATATTTATACCTTTTGACTCAGTAATTTTTATGAGAAACTTTCTTAGGGAAATAATTCAAAAGGCTTGATACGTAAAGGTGATAATCTTGGCACTATTTATTACAAGGTTGAAAATAATCTAGATGTTGAGCAACAGGGAAATGGTTAAACGCGCCTTCTTGATCAGACTATTATAAGGTCATTAAATCAGTTAGCAGTTAAATGCTTATACCGTAATGTAAAAAAGGCACTATATAAAGTTTTAGATTCAAAACAATCTCAGCTATATAAAAAACATATATATATCTATCTTGGAAAAATATTGGCCAGAAATATGCTACATCTTTTAATATTGGTTATTCCATACAATAGGATTAAAAGTAATTTTATTTTCTTGTTAATACTTTTTGGTATTTTCTTAAAATATGCACAACTTATTCTGTAACTAGGTTAATAAATAAAGTTTTTATTAAAAAAAAATCAAGGCTCAGGGAAAGGAAGAGAAATGAAGGACATTTAGGGGCAAAGCGTCATGGGACTCCCAGATGACTTCCTCTGAATTTGGGTACAAGAAAGGCTGGCGAGGGTCCTGTCCAGAGAATCATAATTATCATTATCATTAAAGGATGGGATCTAAAATGATCAGAAGTTGAGCAAAGATTACTCTATCACCTAAATTTCTTCTAGATTTATTCCTCAACAACTGCACTCACACAAAAGAAAAATTCTTTTTTTTTTTTTTTTTTTGTCCTTTTTGAGACCGGCCGCACTGCGCTCAGCCAGTGAGCGCTGTGAGCGCACCGGTCATCCCTATATAGGATCCAAACCCGCGGTGGGAGCGCTGCGGCGCTGGGAGCCACGGGCTTGGCCCACAAAAGAAAAATTCTGACCTACGTGTTAAGGAACCAGCATAAGTGTCATAAATATACCGAGAGAGTTTTAAAAATTAGAAGAGTAGTATTTTATGCTATCAAGTTAGTAGAGGATTCTTGTATTTCTCACAGTGTATACATCATCCTTTAACATTCCCAGAGGTAGGAAAAGCAGGTATTATATTTAACTCTAATTTTTTTTTTTTTTGGTGGCTGGCCGGTATGGGGATCCAAACCCTTGTATTTAACTCTAATTTTCAAATGAGAATATCAAAGTTCAGAAAGGTTAAGAGTCCTTCTGATTACCACTCCAGTGCTATTTTCCCTATATAACATGTATATTTTAATTTTCTAGCTCCCTGTACTTCTTGCATATTGAACTGACATTCTATTTATTATTGAAAATTATCTACATCATGCTTTTTAACTATATAAAAACACATGTGTGAGAAGAAGGAAAGAAACAAAAATATTTCAAGGTTTTGAAAGGTAGGATTGTAGCAGGATATTTTCTTTTTCATGTTAAAACACTGTTTATATTAAGTACAAACAATTCAATATCTCTAAATCCGACACATGTGTGAGAAGAAGGAAAGAAACAAAAATATTTCAAGGTTTTGAAAGGTAGGATTGTGGCAGGATATTTTCTTTTTCATGTTAAAACACTGTTTATATTAAGTACAAACAATTCAATATCTCTAAATCCACAATGTAGAGGACGGGGCCTGGACACGTGGAAACTCTCTCCTGCTGCTCCTGCTCCTGAGTGGCTCTGGTCACACATGCATCTAACTTTACCTGAGGCCTAGCAGTCCACTGTGAAACAGGGACTGACCTAGCATTCTTCACTATGACAAGGGATGGCCTAAGCTCCCCTTACCTGATGCGCTTCTGCAAAGTTCCCCCGGAGGATACAGGATGCCAGCAGTGACTCAGGTGGGGAGAACATCATGGGGATGACTGAACTCTGAGGTTGGGGCTGCAAATGGGCATCCAGCTCATTCCGTCCAGACACAGCGCTCAGACTTCCCTCTGTTGGGACATGAGAATATGGGGGGCCAGAGAGGCAACAGAAATTGAGGAAAAACTATCCTACTGCCATTTGCCACCAAACTCTTAACTCTTCAAGGTCCTTCTCTATAAGATCTGTAAATGGGTCTTGATTTTTTTTTTTAAGGAAGGACAAACCTATGCCATCATCTTTGAATACAAGATGTGTAAGTACCATCTATCTTCCCTGGGTATTCACCTGTTTCTCTCAGCTGAAGGGTAACTCAATTGAGAGTGAAATAGCCCTTTTCCCAGCTGAAATCTGTTTGGCCATCTGCAGAACAAACCTTCCTGAACATAGACGTGAACTGCTCAGTCCTGGTTTTTACACCATGGTATACAGCAACTCTGTATCAGAGCAAAGCTGCTGAAGTTGGCAACTGGTTGGGACCCACATACCTGAAGTGCTTGTGCTCAATTCACTACTTGTACTTTCCAGAGATGGGTTGGACGCTCTTTCCCGGCCATCTAGAGGTATTAGGAAGAACAGAGAAAATCAATTATCAACTCCTTGTAGTGTAGAAAGTCTAAGATGGCTTGAAAGCCAAGATCTGTGTAGTTAAGAGTGAGAGGATAATGGGTAACTATTATACCTGTTGCTCCTTCTACAGCAAAACACAAGCTCCTATAGATGAAATGCAAAGGGTGGGCTTAATATGGCCCAAATGCTCACGAGGGTGGTAGCTTAGACCAGTGGTTCCCAACCTGTGGGTCTGAGAGCTCCAGGAGCTTTCAAGTTACTTCTAGGGTTCTGTGACCACCATCTGTTCACTAAGCACTGGCAATATTATGAAAAAATAAGAGCACAACTATTACGACCAGGAAATAATAGGGTACAAAGGAGGGTCACAACATTTTCTGACATAGAAAAAAGGTGTCCTCATACTTGAATATGAGGACAAAGTATAAGACCTGAACTGCCAAAGACTACAATATTCAGAACCCTGGAGGAAAAGCTTCTTCTCAACCCCAGCTTTCCTGAAGTGCTATGGCTTGCGAGTGAAGGCTTGCTATTCCTTGGTGTGGTCATTCAAGGACTATACAGCACCACACAAGAGAGTCCCTTGGCTCACTGTCTGGGCTGCCCTTCAGAAGAAACATACAGCTGGTAGGAAAGAGATGGATTGCACATTCTTAGGCTGGATGAGTCAAGTGAATGCATACTCTGCCTTCTGACCCAAACCAATTAATTTAGCATTTTAAGGACCTTAGCAACCCATCCATCAAGTTTTTCCAGATTTCTCTCATGGCATCCTCCACTCTTCCCAGTGTGTTCCCCTTTCTTGCTGCCACTTAAATAGAGCCTACTCATTCTGTGGAGCTCTGTTCTAGAGTAAACTCCTCTATAAAATCTGTTTCTCTGACTTTTGTAGGCCATGCTGATCTCCTCTTTGATGAGACTTTTGTAGGCCATGCTGATCTCCTCTTTTCTTCTGTCAGGCAGTGCCTCAGGTCAGTTAAGTTTTTCATGTACACTATCTATGTAGGTAAGTTATAAATTCTTTGAAGGCAAAAGCCTGGTTTATGTCTCATCCACCTCCCTCAAGATATGTAGTACTGTTTAGCACATGGGAAACTCTTACAAATCCCCTGTTAATGATTTAAAAGATCAGTAACAAAAGACATAATGGAAATTTGATTATCTAAAAATTTAATTCTCCTGCATAAAGTGCCTGTATTAAACTCCTCTAGGAAAAATCCATAACAGAATCAGAAGACAAAATAGAGAGGGCCGGCCCGGTGGTGCACTGGATAGTGCGCCGCTTGGGAAGCGCGGCGGTGCTCCCACCCGAGGGTTCGGATCCCACATACAGACCGGTTCCCGCTCACTGGCTGAGCGAGGCACGGGAGCAGCACCGAGGGTTGCAATCCCGTTGCCGGTCCCCGGTCCGGTACGGGGGCAACACTGAGGGTTGCGATCC
>NW_007726704.1:215058-239749 GCF_000696425.1 Galeopterus variegatus | reverse complement strand
AAAAAAAAAAAAAAAAAAAAAAAAAGAAGACAAAATAGAGGAAAAAAATGGCAAATTATGACAAAAATTTTCCTTAACGTACAAAGAGCTCTCTACAATTCAACCAGAAAGATGAACCCAATAGAAAAATGGACCTTAGACATGACTAAGCAGCTCACAGAAAAATATAAAAGGCCAATAATTATATGAAAAACAACCAATCTCAAACTAAAAATTTAATATTAAATGATACATCATTATTGTACTAATTATATTTGTGAAGATTTAAAAAAATCTGATACTATGAATCATTGATGAATGTATATGCAAATAAGCAATCACATACAGCTGGTAGAAATATAAACTGGTCTACCATTTTCTAACAAATTTGGTAATATCTGCCCATATTTCATATCCATATATGTTTGACCTAGCAATTCTAATGCTAGAAATTTATCCTATACTCACACAAGTATACATAGACAAGTACAAGGTTTTTCACTCTAGCATTGTTCATAAAACTAAAAAACTGGCAACAACTTAAATGTCCGTGAACAGAGCATATATGACAATGGAATGCTAAGCATCCTTTAAAATGATAAGTGAATATATAGTATGATACATCTGTTTATATAAAAGGATATAAGTGAAAAAAAGCAAGCTTCAGTTCTCAATATATAGTATGATGCCTCTTGTATATAAAAAGATATATATGTTTGTATTGCATGAAAAATTTCTGGAAGGATATGTAAGTAACTATTAATAAGGGTTACCTTGGGGGAGTGGGACCAGGATAACTTTACAACACTTGTTTGTTTTGACCATGTGCTCTATCTTAAAGAATATTAGACAAGTGGCAATATACCACTTGCCTAGTGCAGGGGATCAAGGCATGGGGAGAGAACTCTTCAGATTACCTGCTCGGCTCCTTCTTGCCCGACGACCCCTGCGGAGACTGGGGTGCCGTGTGGCAACAGGCTGGTATCTTCGGGAAGGTTGCTCCTCTGAAACAACAAACCCAAGTGACAGAAGAGTCATCAACTTTGTTTGACCTACCTCTTGGGGTAACTGGTAGGGGAAGATCTGCACTGGACTCTGAGACATGGAGCAATACCTCCGTGTTCTGATGCTGATTGCTATGGTGATATGCCCTGAGTATGGTGTGTGATTCCCATGCACTTCTGGCTCTCTCCCACATTCCTGGGACTTTTCTCCCTCCCTATGTTCAGGGCCCACTAGTTCTGCTCCCTCCTCTCACCTGAGCCTTGGTTGCTTGTTACCACCTTGTATCTCCACTGGGCCTCAGAGAGAACTTTAGAAAACCGGTGCAGGCGGTTGTGCAGCCCGTCTCTACTTCCTGAGCAGCTCTGACTTTCTAGCAGCTTTGGCTTCTCAGGGGGGCTGTGGCTGTTGATCTCATCCAGCTGCTCTTGGAGAAGCCTGAGGAAGGCCTCTATTGCAAATTCATCAGCCAGGAATCCACTGATACCACTAGTAAAGTGCTTTAGGTCCAAAAAGCTGGGCCCATGAGGCCCTGGGTAACTGTCTTTTGGTTCTGCCTTTAGACAGCTTGGCATTGTATAAGCAAGGCTCCTGGAGACTCCCAGGGAACCCCGTTCTGATTTCCTCTCAGGCTGTGCTATGTGCTGAGGGCTCTCTGATGGGGACCTCAAACCCATGGGGACCTTCCCCTCAATGTCATCATCCTCAGCATAGTCCTCAGGCAGGTGAGGCTCTGGGTGAAGATCAGCAGAAGTGATGAAAAGCAAAGAGAAGATGTTTTCCAGAAGTTCCAGGCACAAAGAGTCAGGAATACTACGCAGATACTGCTGACACCTGGCCAGGTAGGTTGAGAAGAGATCTGAAGCACCTAAAGAAGCACGTTTAAGAGAAGAGGCCAGAGAGAGAATGCAAACATTAGGAAACATTATTTGCTGGAGTCAAACATTCTCACTACTTTAATTCAATTATTTATTTGTTTAATGACTAAGAGAACTGAGGTTACAGTCAGAAGAATAGGAGAGACTACTCAGCATGTATAATTCGTGGAAAGATTTTGCTACTTTAAAAGTACGGCTTACTGAACACATTATTTTGTTTCTGCTTCTTAAATTTTACATTATTCCCCATCTCTTATAAGTATTCCATATTTCAGTTTTGGGAATGAAGGTGGCATGCAGACTCCTTACTCCTCAATTCTATTTTCACTTTTGTGACACCAAGGGTGGTCATAGACTTCCTAGATCTAAGAAACTCAAGTCTAAGATCTAAGATACTCAAGTCAGAAAATGATTATGTTCAGAGATGAAGGTCTATTCCAAAGCCAGAAGAGAGAGATAAATGACTACTAGTCACAGAAGGCAAGTTAAGAATTTATAAGTTATTAAGAGAAATGAGAGAAGATAGGACATTAGGTTGATATTTTTCACACTGTAGGTTGTGACTCATGAAATCAACTCAGAGGAATGCATTTAAAAAAATGAAACAAAACAGAAAAATAATTGAGTGTACTCCATTTGGAAGAGTAAGTATTGTTTCTTAAAACTTAGTTTCAGTTTATATATCACATATACATACATATACACATACATATATAAACACACAAATTATATATGTATAAGTGCAAACTGGAGTGTGATGAGAAATGTCATTCTTACTGTGGACTGTAGTTTAAAAAAAAAAGTATTTGGAAAATGCTGCTCTAGGTGATTAGACTCGATTAAAACTTAAGCAAGTCACTTGCTTTCTCCATGTCCCTTTGATTCATGGAAGCCAAGAAATGGATGAAATTATTCCTGGGCACTGTAAAATCAAGGCCACTCCCCCACCCCCCCATCCTGGTGGAAAAGAGTAACCACATGAAGCACTCTCTCTAGGATAGGCTGTTACCAGCTTCTGCCAGGGATGGGGAGAAGCACTGTACCTGGGGAGGAGAGAGAGTCATTTGCTGGCTCCGCAGCCAAGGCCAGGTCCTCAGAGGGGGCGTCTTTGCAGTCCTGGCACTGGGAATGCTGGTGTGAGTTAACACAGAGGGCATAGATAGCATACTTCATGGCACAGAAGCCCTGGTAGAGTGTCAGGTTCTGACCCTGGCTCAGGTGCTCAGGGACAGGGGCATCAGCTGAATCTGAATTGTAGAGAGAAATGGGAAGAACTTAAGAGTTGATTCTTGTAGGCATGGGCTGCAAGTATGGCTGAAGCAAAGAGATGCCGTACTTACAGGTCCACTTGTAGGATCTTACCCTCTCTCTATTTTGTCAGCCTTATCTGTGTCCCTTCCAAGCCTTTTCCTCTAGCCAATATCAACTTTCAGTCCTCTCCATTTCCTTTCCCCCACCAATCTCCCTTCTGCATGTCACATGATCTCTACATGATATTATTGTCCAGAGCCGGAACCTGAAAGCACCTGAGAGCGAGTGCTTCCTTAAATTTTGCACCCTAGATGCCTCTCTTGCCTCACCCTAGTTCCAGCTCTATTATTGTCTCTCTTTTGCTTTTTCTAAGTTCAAGTTTCAAGTGTGTCTCAGTGGGTCGCCAGGGATCAGATTTAAGATACTTTCTTGGAAAGCTTTTATACTTGTATGTAGAAGCCAGAATTTCGGCTCCTTTAGGAAATCTACTAAACAGGTGCCTGTCTTTCCAGAAAAAAATATGGAATACAGTAACACTCGTTTTCCAATTAGTGGTAGGTCCTTTTGCAAAGTAAATCAAAGCAACATCTAGGCTGGGAAACATCTACTGCCATATGGGAAAGTTTGTTTCTATCAAAGGCAAGTGTCGGGGCCGGCCCGTGGCTCACTCGGGAGAGTGCGGTGCTGATAACACCAAGGCCCCGGGTTTGGATCCCATATAGGGATGGCCGATTCGCTCACTGGCTGAGCGTGGTGCTGACAACACCAAGTCAAGGGTTAAGATCCCCTTACCGGTCATCTTAAAAAAAAAAAAAAAAGGCAGCCAACCTTGAAATTGAAAAATCATAAGTCAAACCATTGTTAAGTTACAGGCCATCTATATTACATTTATTAGGAAGGAAAAACCTTTCTAGCTTCTTTGTTAAAATATTATTACATAACAAGAACTATTGTAAGGGGTCTTTCAAGGAAGAGTTCAACTTCATTTAGTAATCAAATAAATGGTTAGATACCCTTTTTAACCTACCAAAATAGCAAAGAGCTTTTCTCTCCCAAATTGGCACTCTCATAGAATGCTTTTTTCCGTGTCCGGCAACGGATCGCAACCCTCAGTGTTGCCCCCCCACCGGACCGGGGACCGGCAACGGTATTGCAACCCTCGGTGCTGCTCCCGCGCCTCGCTCAGCCAGTGAGCGGGAACCGGTCTGTATGTGGGATCCAAACCCTCGGGCGGGAGCGCCGCCGCGCTTCCCAAGCGGCGCACTTATCCAGCGCGCCACCGGGCTGGCCCTATGGTAAGATTTTTGAGAGCAAAAAGAAAGAGGTTCTTCCACAAGAGCGCCGCCGCGCTTCCCAAGCGGCGCACTTATCCAGTGCGCCACCGGGCCGGCCCTATGGTAAGATTTTTGAGAGCAAAAAGAAAGAGGTTCTTCCACAGTACAAACATATATTGGAATATTACATTGTACCCCATAAATATATACAATTATTATTTGTCAATTAAAAATAAAAAAGAAAGAGCTTCTTAATGGGGTCTTGAACTTAAGCAAAGATCCAAGGTTAAAACAGGCTTTGTTATTCTTTCAGGCAAGTCTTTCTTCTAAACCTCTTGATCTGTTCAATGCAGTATGAAGAAGATATGGGAGGAAACGAAGGTACAAAATGTGCAGTGAGAAAGCTTATGAAGCATGAATTCTCACCATGAATTTGTACAAACAATGACAATGCTGTGAATTCAGAGGGCAGTTTCATTGGAATGAGGGTATGCTACTGGTTCCTGAGGTGGTTCCGTAAGGAGGGAAAGAATGAGGGACTATGATCATGGGATCCCCTTCACCTTGCCAAGAAAGGGGAGGAATTCTCCTACATCCCATAATCTGGGACAAACAGTGCTAATTTAGAAGACATCTGGGGACCACCCTCTTGACAGATCTCAGCAATCACATCCAGATAAACCTTATGCTGGAAGAAACATGTACGAGACTGCCCTAAGAGGAAATCCTCGTCAAGTTATTCCATTGCCAACTCACCATGCTCTGGTTGGACGTCCTTGGCTGGCACCTTCTGTAAGAGCTGGAGAACTTCTTCCTCCCTGAGGGCTGGAAGGTATGTAAGGTGATGGAGGGAGTAGAGCACTGAGTGGCTGTCTCCACCATGTAAATGACACATGAGATCTCTCTTTGGTATAGGGTTGCTGAAAGGGAAAGTTGGGAGGATGGAAGCGGAAGCAGTTTATATTATTGCCCTGAAGAAAGACCAATTTCTACTCCCTCTTGTTCTTCCTGTCTGGCCCATAACACCACAGGTTTCACTTCCCCAAACACGAAATTTTAGTTGGTTTGGGATAGAGCATAACATTTACTTACTCCCAGGGAAGTGCATCCATCAAGTCAGTTCTACTTGTGTAGAAAGGACCTAGAAAGGGCCTGCAGATTGAATTTCCTAATTTCTACACTTTTTCTAGCTTCAAACTGACACCAGCTTCTCTGGCTTTACTTTGAACAAGGGCCCCTCACTCCTTCCCACTCTGCCCACTCTACTTCAGGAAGTGCTGGCGAAGTGGGTGAAGAGCAAGGTAGGAACCCAGATCTAGGCTAAGTTATCAGGGAAACGCAGGGCCTCACACATAGTTCAATAAGCATCTGTTGAATAAAAGAGTGATCCAGGATAGCATATATCTGGATAGCATATATCTAAAAATATAGACAACATTTACTAGTTGTGACTTTGGGCAAGTTATTTAAAACCTCTGGGCTTCAGTTGCCCCACCTTTAAACTGAGGATATATTGATGTCTACCTCATAGGATTATTGTGAGGCTTAAGTGAAATCATACATGTAAAGGGCTTAGAGCAATGCTTGGCACATGGTAAGTGCTCAGGAAATGTGAGATACTGTTCTTCTTATCATCGTCATGCTGAAATTATGCTCTAGTTATGACCCGATGGCCACTGTGAGGATAATCATTACTTATGTTTCTTCCCTGGTTTAATAGCCAGAACAGTTGTTGGTGGCTGGTCAAAGTGTCAATTCAAAACATTTATGTGGAAGATGTCTTGAAATGGCCACACATGCAGAGCACAAGGTCAGGCATGTCAGTGGTGGGGAGGGGCTGACTACATAGGGCTGTACCTGCTGTGCTGAACGCACCACTCCAGGACCTCTAGGTGAGCCCACAACCCGTCACAGGCATCCTTGAGGAGCTGATCACAGCCTTGGTCCTGTGTCAATATGAAAGAAGAAAGAGATGCTGACTCAGGCACCTGGGGTCAGAGACTGTGACTGACTTCAAGACCCTGCATTCTGCCCAAGCCCAAAGCCCCATGGCACTCACTTCTGCAGCAGCCCAGGGTGCAGAGTGAGAGTTACCTGGGTCCTGTGCAGTGTCTGGAGCAGCCTCTTAGCTGACTCTAAGCTCTGGCAGTGTGTCCAGCCAAGGAGCACAAGCAGGCGACCGAGAGGCCTGAATTCTCTATCTAGTAGGCAGCCAAGACTTGGGAAGTCCTCCTCTTTCAACAGTGTTAGTGCTGTTACCTGCAAGCCAGAGAAGACTGCTCTAGGCAGCTGTGTGTACTAAAAGAATAAGTTCCAGCCTGCTGCACATTAGGGAAAGAACCTTTTTGGTAAAGCAGGGAGATTTCTGATGACAGAAGTGGCCAGTTGAGTAAAATAAATGTTCGCAAAAGCACTAGACTGTTAGGAGCGTACTTCAAAAAGCTCATGGAAGGATTCATATTACAATTTAATCCATTTTTCCATAAACTTTTTTTTTTTTTTTTGGCAGTTGGCTGGTATGGGGATCTGAACCCTTGACCTTGATGTAATAACACTGCGTTCTAACCAACTGAGCTAAACAGCCAGCCCTCCACAAACTTTTTGAAGTATTCTTGTAAGCTCCTTGAAGGCAGGGACTGATTTCTGTTGTGACCCCAACTCCTACCACAGTACATGTAATACAGGATGAGGTTAATAATATCTATAGAATTAAACTGAAGCTCAGTTGTAATCTGGAAGGGAAAAGGTTACAGTAAGTAAATTCCCCTGTTGGCTAGGCAACATATTGCTACCACTGTCTTTTCTTTCTCACACCCTCCAGAAAGCTCACACGTATTCAACATTTCATTTCCTACCAAAGGACCAACATGAAATGACTGCAATTATCAAGAATGGCACTTATTCTCAGAGCTTGTTGGCTAGGCAACATATTGCTACCACTGTCTTTTCTTTCTCACACCCTCCAGAAAGCTCAGACGTATTCAACATTTCATTTCCTACCAAAGGACCAACATGAAATGACTGCAATTACCAAGAATGGCACTTATTCTCAGAGCTTCCTTTCCCCTTGGACTGTGGGATGGACAGAACCAAATGACTTGCCACTAATTAGACTGCATTGTGTTGAATATATGAGTGGGAGAGAAATGAGGAAGGAAAAAGCCTGGAGGGAATCACTGTGTACTTCTGTGATGGAGAATAATTAAGCTGGACTTACCAGGATCTGCTCAAGGAAGTGCTTGTTGTTGTTCAGGCAGTAGAAATAGACTACTTTCCAAGCCTGGGCTGGGTCAGCATTGGAGAAGAGGGCTAGCATTGCCCGCTCAGGATCTAGGTGATCCAGTGAGACTGAATATCAAACCAGACAGGGTTATTGGGAAACCAAGAGCTCTTCTTTCCTAAGCTAGAGCCCATTTGAAAACCAACTGATATGAGAGTTTACTCTTTTAAAAACTTAAACTACTAGGGCCGGCCCGTGGCTCACTCAGGAGAGTGTGGTGCTGATAACACCAAGGCCGCAGGTTCGGATCCTATATAGGGATGGCTGGTTTGCTCACTGGCTGAGCGTGGTGCTGACAACACCAAGCCAAGGGTTGAGATCCCCTTACCGGTCATCTTTAAAAAAAAAACAAAAAACTTAAACTAGTTTTTCTAGACTTTATCTTAAAGACTCTTTACTTCTCTTAGTAGCTTCTGAAAAGCTCTTTCCTGCTATTGCTATTACTTTTTTTTTCTCATCGCCTCCATCTTTTACTAGAAAATCTGTGTTTTTACAAAAGAACATCTTACTCACTTTTTTTTTGTCAGCTGGCTGGTACAGGGATTGAATCCTGGACCTTGGTGTTCTCAGCTCCACGTTCTAATCAACTGAGCTAGCTGGCCAGCCCTGTCTTAGCCATCTTTGCTTAGCCTCACCTATTAGATGTCCTGAGCAACATGGAAGATACCAGTTTAGAGGCACTTCAGAGAGGCTGAGCATACTGGGATTACCAAAACACAAGGAGAAGCAGCAAAAGAAACACACCTTTTCCTGAGTTTGTGGCCCTCGGTGGCTTTTCTGTGACCTTCTCTGCATAGGTATGGCCATACAGAGACACCAGGCCCCGGCCAGCCTTGTGCAGCAGGCAGCCGAGCAGCCGCTCCTCCTGCAGGGGACTCCCTTCAGTCCTACAGGCCTCTAGGAGTTCTTCGCACAGGAGACGCAACTCAACCCCTAGTGGCTCTGCAGGGCAACGCAGAGTCCGCAGGGCTCCGTAGATGGCATTAGCTACTCCAGGGGGCCCAGAGTCAGGGCCCTGCAAAGTTCGCAGAGCCTTTCGAATGAGGTCGACTAGTGCCTTCTGCAGAGGCCAGTGACAGGGACCAGTGCTGTCGTCCTCGCCAAGCAGGAGCTCCAGCAGGGCCTGTGCTGGTTGAGGAGCCTGCCTCAGAAGATCCCAGAGCACAGAGACAGCTTCGGAGCTGAGCCGAGGGGTCCAGCTCTCCTGCCTCTGAGTTCTGTCAGGCACAGGGCCTACTGCGCCTTGTGCTAAGGTCTCATACAGCTCCTAAATAGAGGATGAAGAGAGGGGTGGGCAGTGGACATGTCTAGAATGTTACCACTTGTGTGCCTTGATGTTTTCCTCTTTTTTAGCCTGTATAATAGGAGCAGTAGCAAACAATTCTGTAGTAATTACTATGTGCCAAACACTATCCTGGCCCTTTACAAAGAAAAATCAAATTAATCTGTATAACAACCTTGAAAGGAAGACACTACAATTATCCCTATTTTACAAATGAGGGGATTGCGGCTGAGAAAGATTAACTCAATTGCCCAAGGCCTCCATGCTCAAGCTAGTCCCACCCCACTGCCTACAAAATGTGCATTGGTGATCTAAACTGGGGACTATAAACTCATAGACCAAGCAGGTAAGACATTATGCCTATGCAAATGCATTTAAATTCAATTTTTAAAAAAACATTACACATCAGTTTTTCACCCCTGATCTAAATCCTAGCCATGCTTTAAGGTATAATCCATTCCTTATTCTTCCATAAAACCTTCCCCAATACCTCCAACCCACACAACTTCAACGTACTTAAAATTAGTACCATGTTTTATGACATAATTGTCTCACGTATGTATTAGTCCTTCCTCCCCAATTAGACTGCAAGCCCTTAAGAGCAAGTTACCTCTACAGCCTATCCTCTGTCTGCAGGATGCGGGTAGAGGGAGAAAAGCGGGTGGGGAGGTAGGTTATTTCCCACACATCAGCACCATGCCTATAGATGGTGCTCAGGGATGCCTCTGCATTATTGCCTCAGAGATGGGTCACAAGACCACAAGTCCTTGACTTAATACAAGTGAAAGTCCATACCTTAAATCCTACTGTAAATGTGTCTTTAACTAACTGGTTGCAGGGTCACTAAGAAAATAAGTATTGAGTCTCAGAGCATACTTCAGTAACTATATTTATAGTTAAGACTTAGTTTGAATCTACCCCCAGAAGGTTGTTATGAGGATTAACTACAACGCATTCAGTGCAACTGTTCTAGAAAAGATATTCAACAAATATCAGTTCCTTTCTCCCTTCACATTCCCTATCATCTGCTGGTAAAAAAATTCAAACACCTTAGTTTAAATCCAAGTTTTATATTCCTTCCACATGAAATGAAAAAAAATCTTTGATCTCCAGCTATTTGGTACTTCTGGACAATCCACCTCAACATTTCTAAACCACCTTAGTTTAAATCCAAGTTTTATATTCCTTCCACATGAAATGAAAAAAAATCTTTGATCCCCAGCTATTTGGTACTTCTGGACAATCCACCTCAACATTTCTAAATTCATATAAGTTTACCCTAACTCTAAACTCCCCTCAGAGGGGCCTCTACCTTCCCTTGCCTGAGAACAAAGTAGAACCAACATCCTGGAGACCTGTCTCTGCCGTGTCCCTGGAAGCTGAGCTTGTTGAGTGACTGTAAACCTAGGCAGATGGCCCCAGGGCCCTCTCACCTTGAGGATGTCCTCTGGAATGTCATCTGGTAGGTCTTCTGACAATAAAAGAAACTCAAGCTTTCTCCGGAAAACAGCTGGAAGCAACTTCTAGAAGAATCACAAGGAAGCAAAGAAATTAGGCATATGCTTTAGTTAACAAATGATGAGTAAATATTTCTCTCCAGATTCTTATTTCTGCTATCTCTCTAAGATGAAGTACTTTTAACTACTAAATTCCTGCATATGTTTTCAGGTACTTTTCTTCATAAACAAAAACAGCTAAACTTGGACATACATCCCTCTTAAAAACTAATACTTAAAGCCAACACTGATCAGCCTCAAACTCCAAGGTTTATTCATTTCACATGACCTTTTTGTCACTTGTGGTCTCTCCCCAAGAATCTTCTTTGCTGTGTCCAAAACACTCAGTTATGGGTAAGCCCGGGAGGGTGAGGCCCACATGCTCCTCTTTTGGTCCAGATCCCCATTTTTGGTATTCCCTATTGTTTGCACATCAGTTGGAGAAGAAAAGTAAAGGAGGAGGGATCTAATCTTTATTAAGCATTTATTATATGCCTGGTACTGTGTGCCATATTTTATTTTTATCTCATTTAATTTCCAAATCAAACAAATCTGTGGCACATAGTTACATACTTTTAAAAATAATCTTTACTAGAGGTGATATGAATAGGAAGGATTTTCCAATTATTTCAAACATGAAAAGGAAAAAGTGATCCCAGTGTTTGTTCATGAGATGTACCATCAGAGAGGTCTAATGTACAAATACATAGAAAGCCTTTGACTCTTCTGTGCCTGCTTGTTTCATGATAACTTCCCTCCACCTGGTCCTTACAACTCAAATTGGAGTCTCTATTTCTCCAGACACAAATAAAAATAAGATTAGAGTCTGAGACTAGTCCTGACAAACACTACTTTAAATCAGAACATTTATAAATCAGGCCTCTGGTTAAAGCTTCCTAAAGATGAGTTTTATTGGAAGGCAAGAAGTACCTGCAGGATTGCAAGGGTGGGTTTAGAACACAAGATTACATTCCTTCCATTCATCACATTAGGGGCTAACATGATTTAACACATGCTTGGTCCTAATCTTATTTCTTCTCACCACACCCTTTCCTAATATGTGCACCAATGCCACATGAATGTTTGTATAATGCCTGTGATTGGAAGTTGGTGGAGAAAATTACACAGGGAAGCTGAATTCCAGCTTCTATTCCAGTGCTTCTATTGAGGACTAAGGGGAAAGAATAGATAAAATGTCTAAGACAGCAGGCCTTTAATATTAATCTGGTTAAGATTTTAAGACTTTATCTAGAATCCTAAAGACTGATTGATTAGCTTATGTTTATCTTACTGGTGAAATTACTTTAAGCACATGCAGAGTCATAAATGACTAACATTTATTAAATGGGCAAGAATTTGCTCAATGTTTCTAAGCACAGGTTTTCTTATTATAAAAGCAAGGTATGTTCAATACAGAAAAATTAGAATATACAAAAAAGCAAACTAAAAATATGGTTATATTTACATATTATAGTTATGGTTACATATTATATATATGCTTATGTATATGCATAAAATACCAAATCTTCCCACTGAAGGACAACTACTATTAATACTGTGATCTAAGGGCATTCAGACCATTTTCCACTCATGTATCTATGCTTGTATACTGAATTGTGCTTTTTTCCTAAACTGCTTTTATTTATTTATTTATTTTACATAGCAGAGTATGACCATCCTTCCATGTCACTGAAAATTCATTTACCACATAATTTTGAATAGTGGCATAGTATTTTAAATATAGATATACTTCCATTTATTAACCAGTCCTGTATTGTGGACCCGGGAGTTGTTTCCAGTTTTCCTCTATTGGAAGCAGCATAGCACTGAACAGCTATGCAACTAAATCTTTGTACGCACGCTTACACATGTAGAGATAAATCACTGTAAGATAAAGAGGCAGAAGGCAAAAGTAAATGAAGGAAAGGAAAAACAGAATCATTGTTTCACCTAATAATTAAAAAGAAAGCTTTTGGCAGAAGGTGCCAAAAGGATAAGGAAAAGAATAGGCAGCCAGCAAATTCCTTGAAGATGAAGGCACCCCAGGATGACTGGCTTTGTAGAACTACTCCAAGAATGCATTTGAGATCTTTGTCCTTAAATAAAGTTTTAAAATTCTGCGAGTAACTAAAATATTTCCACAACTGTTTTAAGTGAGTCACTGGAGCTTTAATGACCAAATGATCTGTGAGGCTGGGAAAAACAGGAACAACTCTTAGTCTGTGCTAAGAAACCAGGGAAGTAAAATCCACTGTCTGATATGATTGAGCAACTGTCCAGAAAATAAGCAACCAAGCAGGCATAAAGTAAGCAAATAGCCTCTATTGAGGGGAAAGTTCATTTGGTTTGACAAATTCCATGTTTGTACTAGAAAGATTCTTAATCAGTAACAAGATTTCTTTTTCTTCGATGATACTATTGAAGCAATGTATTACTGTTTTAGCTCAACTTTTCTAAGTTTTTTCTTTTTTTAAAATCTGAAACCACAGCCAACTCTAAATACCCTGGGTTTCATTATTTTTCAGTCTTGCTTCTCTTTCTTTTTGTCACTTCTGTTTGCTAGACAATTGGCTAAAGCCTGAATGAGAGATGCATTCAGATCAGTAATTTCTTTTTCTTTTTGGCAACAATGTGAAGAATAAATGTCCTGTAAAAATGGAACTAAAGAAAAAATTAATTCTGATGACTGAGGGAAGCAAAAAAAAAAAGAAAAATTAGGCTAAATTATAGACATTTAAAAAATAGAATCTGTGGTTTCTCACTTTTAAGTCCATGTGGACTGAAAAATAATGCTGAGGTAGAAAAAGGAGAGGACTGGGAGTGAGAAGATGTTGGTTTCAGCTCCAGTTCTGGCAACAAACCGTATGTGTGTCCTTAGGCCAGTCACTTCTCTAGAGTCAGAGGTTCCTCATTTAAATCTTAAAGTCTGAGCTTCAATATGATTATGTTAGAGACACTCCTTTAATGGATATCAATTTCTGATAATTAACACACACTTCTAACAGAGATTTTAATAGAAGTTTTTCCCTTAAAAAAAAAAATCAAACATTTCCTGACCAGTTTTCTTTACTATTAATTTGCTCTCTATGTTTTTATATTTGATAACTTTTAGTTCAATTCATGTGAATTATTAAATTACTAATTAATGGGTCTTAAATCTATAAAATTTTACCATATTAAACTTTGTTAAAATATAATTTTTCAGGCTGAGCCCGTGGCGCACTTGGGAGAGTGCAGTGCTGGGAGCACAGCAGCGCTCCCGCCGCGGGTTCAGATAAAAAAAAAAAAAAAAAAAAAAAAAATATATATATATATATATATATATATATGTATATAATTTTTGGAAGAAAAGCCAAGTTTTAGCTCAGCCCATTCTCTATTAGTTGAGTATTGAATAGCTCCAAATGTTATGGGTTCATATTTTATTTACTATCTTATCACTTTCACTGAGTTCTGCAGTTTTCTTCAGGCACAAGATTCATAGTGGTATTTAACAAAATGGTTTATCACCTCAAATGGTATTATATGCCAATGTATCATAGTGAATTAATAAATGAATTTAGGTAAGGAGACAGCAATAACAATTTAAGCCATTTTCACTGTCAACACTCAGAACAAGTATGACAAACTTCATAATAAAGGAAGTAACAGTCAGAAGGGAAATCCCATAACTACTTCCGAGTTCTCAGTCCTGGCCTTGGGGGAAAATTTAAATGTGTGCCTTCTTACCTTTTCCTGGGCCAACCACTTTTCCAGAACAAGAAGCCAGACCCAGGCCAATCTTTGAGGGTTGATATTCTGCCCACATCTGAAAAAGGTGAAAATTCAAACCTTAAAAAAAAGAGTTTCTACTGACCTTTTCTTTTTTGTGATCCAAGATTTAGATTTCACTGCTCAGTCCATTTTAAAACTGAACAGGCAAGATATTGTCCTAATGAAAAATTTTCAAATGTTTATGACAGTTCAATAGAACACTATAACCAGAACAGAGCTGGCAGCTTTCATAAAAGTCTCAATCCCTAGCTAGTCTCATTTCTAAACAAAATAACCTTAATAGCAAATACTATCTAAAGTATATTTTTTTTTTCCTAAGGCAAGGCTTAAATCTTTATTCATAGCTATTAATGTGCCTACCTAGAACAGGGCAGTCATTTAGTTTACTGCAAATTAAATCTACAGATTCTGAGGCATTTTATAACAGCATTTAACTATATTTATAGTTCTAGTAAAAGTGACAAGTTTGCATACAGGGAGAGAATCACTAAAGATTGTTTCCAACTGGGTACATGCACACACAGATGTGCACACACCCATCCTCCTCCTCCTCCTTAATTTTTATTTTTGTTAGTCTTTTAAAAAAATTTTTAATTAAAACATAATTGATTGTACATGTCTATGGGGTACAGCGTAGAATATCAATACCTGTGTGCAATAGATGATCCTCAAATCAGGATAATTATCATTACACAATGTAATCATTTTTTGTGGCAATTTACCATTTCTTGCTCCTCACACTCCCTTCCCCAACTCTGGTGGCCTCAGTGTGGTTCTCTCCAAATTATTGTGATTCTTGTATCCTTCTGTTTTTTTTTAAGCTCACACTTTGAGTGAGGACATGCGGTATTTCTCTTTCTGTGCCTGGCTTATTTTACTTAACATTTTCTAAGTTCATCCATGTTGCTGCGAATAAAGTATATTTTTGAACATAGAAACTGAATCAAATAGTCTTAGAGAAAAAAAGGAACTTTGTAGAAATTTATTTTTAACTATATGCTAAAAACAGGATTATAGGAATTCATAAATCTTTCTTTGAAGTTAGTAATTTAGACAATAACTGGCTAGAACTCAAATTTAAGGGAAAAAAGCAAGGAAAGAATCACAAGTTTCTCCATTATATATGTGCTAATACTGTACTTAATATAACTTAACAGTCACAGTAAGGAAAAGCCTGGAAAAGACTAAAACAGTACATTTGACTCCTATACCCTTAGTTGTTAATAGCACTGCTAGGAAGAACTTCATTTAAAATCTAGGAGGGAGAACTGTGGTTGCCAGGGGACAAGCAGGGATTGTAGTTCAAATACAAAGAGGTAGCACCAAGGAGAGAGGGAGTTCGTTTGAGATGATGGAACAGTACTGTATCTTTATGACAGAGGGATTACATGAATCTACGCATGAATAAAATTGCAAAGAACTAAAAAGGAAAAAAAAATAAGAGCAGATTAAAAAAATGGTGAAGGGCTGGCCCGGTGGTGCACTGCTACAGTGCAGTGCTCCCGCCGAGGGTTCGGATCCCACATACAGACCAGCCGCTCACTATGAATAAAATTGCAAAGAACTAAAAAGGAAAAAAAAATAAGAGCAGATTAAAAAAATGGTGAAGGGCTGGCCCGGTGGTGCACTGCTACAGTGCAGTGCTCCCGCCGAGGGTTCGGATCCCACATACAGACCAGCCGCTCACTATGAATAAAATTGCAAAGAACTAAAAAGGAAAAAAAAATAAGAGCAGATTAAAAAAATGGTGAAGGGCTGGCCCGGTGGTGCACTGCTACAGTGCAGTGCTCCCGCCGAGGGTTCGGATCCCACATACAGACCAGCTGCTGACTGGCTGAGCGAGGTGCGGGCGCAACACCAAGGGGTGCGATCCTCTTGCCGGTCCCGGTCCGGTACGGGCGCGACCCTGAGGGTTGCGATCCGTTGCCGGTCACGAAAAAAGACAAAAAAAGGAAAAAAAAAAAAATGGTGAAAACCAAATAAGGTCTGTAGCACAGTTAACAGCAATGTACCAATGTCAATTTCCTGGTTTTGACATTATACTAAAGCTATATGAGATGCTGCAACTGGGGGAAGCTGGGAAAAGGGTACACTGGACTCTTTGTATTATTTTTGTAATTTCTTGTGGGTACATAATTATTTCAAAAGTTTTAAGTGAATTAGCTTTCAGCCCTTTGTTAAAGCTACAACAATATCTTCAATCTCATAAGCAAGAAGAGAGCAGGGTTTGCTTTCTTGGAGGCAAAGAAAATACTTTTCAGTGTAGTTCCACCACCTACTTTAATGATGATAAATAAGAAATGGTGGCTTGAGGCACACTCTGGTGGCCAGGTTTAAATCCAGTTGCAGATGATAATCTAAAGCCAATGTTGACTAAGCAATGGGCATATGTTATTGAGGAAAAATTTCAGAGCATGTGAAATACACTCTGCCTTCACTAATTCTTCGGAGGGTAGTTGAACGGGGCACATTGACCAGAGCCCAAATATTGAACCATGTGTCACTCGCCCTGTGACTTCTTGGCAGGAAAGGATATTTCTTACCTCAGCAGATTTGGACACACCACCAGCGCCTGAAGTATGTCTTCCACCCTCTTTGGGATATCTCCTTGTCCTTCGTGTAGCTGAGGTACACATGCCTGTGCCAGCTCCCATTCTCCCCTCCGCAGGCACTCACAGAAAAATCCAAAAAGTTGCTTCTGGGAAACAGCTTCCTCATTCCCAAATGGATGATTCATTTTCCCAGCACAGGGTGCAGGGAGATAGAAAGCGATGAGTTACGCTGAACACATTCTGAATTTTCTCACTTGTGGAGTATCTCCTAGAAACACACACGAGAGTGAGAAGAAAGGAAGGAACTATAGACAAACCAGCAATTACTGGCCCGACTTGGGAAGGCAGGACTTACTTTCCTAATTATTGTTTTAAGTTCAATTTGACATTTTACTGTCTCTTTTGGAGAACTGCCACTTTCTCCACAGGGTGGAGCCCACCTTTCTACGCGGATTCTATATTTAAGAACATTAATTGCTGTATATGCACATCCATAACTCCACTTTCGTATTCCCTCCAGAACTTGATGTCCAGTCTAGTTCCAAATGCCTAGGTGGTCGCATCCTCAAGGGTGAGAAATTCAGAAGGAATCCCCCTAGTTTGAGCCCGCTGTTAAGGCAGAGCATTGAAGATCAGGACACGAATCTATGTCAGAACTGGAGAGCGGTGGGGGTGGGGATGGGGCGCAGGGACACTCTCCTACGGGGGTCGTGGAAAGTGCCGCTGCCTTCTGCTGGGTGCCTTAAACTCACCTGCTCCCGGCGCCCAATTGAAGAGAGCTTCCAGCGCAGCCATGTTTGAGCCGAGTCAGGTGACAGATCCCACTCCGAACGGTGGTTGTGGGGTGGTGGTGTCGTCTGAGAGCGATACTCCTATTGGCTCAACGGAGGGAAGATGCAAATAATCGCCATATTTGTTTGTCACGTGACTGCCCCTCTCAGGACTAGGGAAAGCTGGGAAGCTCGAAAAGAATAAATCAGCTACCTGTCCATGGACCATCCCTTTCAATTACCGCGGCTCCTCCGCGCAGCACCTTCAGTTCTGTATTCGCCCCAGCAGGTGGCAGGGAGAGCTGTGCCGCTTGATTTTTCTCTTCCGCTCTCCTTTCTTCCTAGCATTTGAAGTCAACATTTACGGAGTGCCAACCAGTGACAGTGACCTGGATCCTCCTCCATTAATTATTATTCTGTCTACTTGTGCTCTCTTATAATTCCGAAACTCTGCGGTCTGAATCTCTATGTTCCTCCGCTTCACTCCATTCGTTTATTTGCTCACTTACCTGACCACTGTTAGTTGAAAGGCGTGGTAGGCCCTATTTTAGAAGTCGAATAAGATGTGGTCCCTCGCCAGAGGTGCGCACAGGGGAGATGAGAGCAAAGAATGAGCAAAGGCTTTTCGCAAATATGGTAATCTGAAACCACGTCTTAATGTAACGGTTTACTAGCTTTCCTCACCACAGCTGCTTTTACAAGGGACCTTCTGTTTGGTTTTTTCATGTTCTTCGATTACGCACTCTCAGGTTTCCCCAATATATATGTTTCAGTTTGAGCAATTTCATTCAGCATTTCCCAAACTATTTCACCACCAAAGGATGGTGAAAAGAGCAAATTACAACAAACTAAGTGTTCTCTTTCAAAAACCCTCCTGTGATAGGAGTCATCTATTCCTCAGGAAACTAACATGCCTTTCTGGTCCATTAAGCAATTTTTAAACGTAGTGGTACAAGAACGAAAAGAGAAAATTTCAAGCCAGAGTTTCCTTGCTGCGTACTCTTCTTGGCAAAGTTCCTCCACCGGATTTTGATAATGATTATATTGAGAAACAAGTTCTGATTCGTTTCTCACAGGCTGACTACAGACTGTGAACTACAATTCCCAGCAAGCAGCGGAGCCAGCCTGGAGCTCTGCCCGCCTCTGATTGGATAAAATAGTCACGGGCCGACCCAACCAGCGCTTCGGTTGTTGCTTTGCAGCGCTTTCCGCGGGGAACTGTTTAAGGGGTGGGGGAAACTTTGAAAGTTGGATGCTGCAGACCCGGTACTGGACAGTTTCATGTGGGGGTAGTTGTGGGGAAGGGGGGTGCGTCATTATTTCCTATTCCCTCCCTAGGCCCATGGGTGTGGATGTCGGGGGAGCGGAGCTGGGCACGCCCCCTTATGCGGATAGGGTCTTCCCAAGAACCACGCCGCGTTTCCGGGGGCTTCTGGCCTCCTTTGAGGGGGATGCTTGGAAGCTGCTCTTCGTTGGAGAAAGCTCTTTTTAGGGTGTTCTGGATGATGTTTTCACCTTTTGATGCTCCCCTCCTCCCACTTCGGGCAGTTTGGGGTCTAGGCAGGGGAGCCTGTCATTAGAGGAAGTTTGGGGACTGTCCAGATTCAGGTGGCGTTGAAGAGCGTGGAATCTGGAGTCACATTCCTGGATTCGAATACGGGCGCCACCAGTTGTTAGCTCTGGGACTTTGCGCAAGTCTCTCAACTTAGTGCCTCAATATCCTTATCTGTAAAATGAGGTAAAACATCCGAAGCGCTTGGAACAGTGTCTGGCACGTGATTAGGACTCAGTAAGTTTTAGCTATGAGTATTACTAAACAGTTTTCATTGAACATCTAACATGAGAATTTTTCTTTTTTTGGTGGTGGAGAGGTGGAGGTTCAATCTCCAGGGTTGAATATTTCCCCTCATCTCCAGTTACACACGCATACACATACACAACAAGAATTTACATGTTCTAGTGGAAGGAACAAATTTGCAAGCCATAATAATAGGTTGATAAGATTATCGAACAGATATTACAAAGTGTGATGAGGGGAGGAAGAGACTAACTCTGGGGAAGGCTTTGTGGAGGGAAGTTAGGGAGGCAGGACGGAGCTTGCATAACTCACCAAAGAACCATCGTGGTCATGTGAGAGACTGCAAAGGATGTTTGCTGAATGAATTGGTAATGATGATGATTGCTAACCTTGAGCACTATGTGCCAGGCACTACCCAAATCCTTTAATTCTCAATACAATCTTATAAAGTATATATTAGAATCATCCTTGTTTTTCAGATGAGGAAACTAAGGCACTGGGAGGCAATGTAACTTTGCCACGAAGGCCAGGATCTAAACCTTGCCCGTCTGATGTATAACTGAGAGGGAAGTGAATAGCCAATTTCTGAAGTTTTTAAAGTGGGATCCTAAGAAGATTGGAATTTATCCTGTGGTCTAATGGTCCCATGGGAAGTTTTAAAGGGTAAGAGTGACTTTTTAGGAAGCTACTTCTGGCAGGATTGTGACATTGATCTGACTTAGGCAGGCCAGTGTGGGACTTCTTCCTGTTTGCTCCCATAGCACACTTAAATAGCAATTACAGTACCTTCTGCATGGCTGTAGTTATTTGTGTATACATCTCTTTTCATCTCTTGACTGTGAGTATTCAAAGGGGTGAGAATATCCTTCAGTGATTCTTGTACCCCAGAGCTTAGCAGAGTGTGTGCTTAAGAAGTGTCTGTGGATGGATGGAGCAAATTAAGGAACAAATGAATGGAAGTGGATTTTTTTTTTTTTTTGTAGAGTGGCAAGTGACCAGAAGCAGTGTGCAATAGTTCAGGAAAGTGGTGGGAGTGGCCCTATTAAGGCACGGGTAGCAAAATTGGTTTTGTTAAAGTCCCTGAAGCTTGGGGTTTACATTTTTTAAAAAATTGAATTTATCAGTCTAAATAGTGTCATTGCCCAAACCTCCTGCTGGGAAAAGAAGCAAGGCAATGATAAAGCAGATGTCACTTGGTAAACTTTCTATTGGAGAAACAGAAATCAATACTAACAAATTCCCATTGAGAGAAATGATGGGGGTATTTTTGTGTTTGTGGGAGGTGTCTGTGTTTGTGTGTGTGTGTGTGTGTGTGTGTGTGTGTGTGTGTGTGTGTGTGAGAGAGAGAGAGAGAGAGAGAGAGAGAGAGAGAGAGAAGCAGTTTTAATTTGATTTAGATAATTTAGGTGTTAACTAGAAATCTGGGCCAGGTGTTGGAAATAAATATCTACATTCTCAATATATGTTTTTCTTCCAAAATGTTACTTCTTTTCTGATAATTATATTGCTTTATTCCCTGGAAAAATGAAGACTTCCTGTTTCTACTCTTTCCGGAAGATACATTGCAATCTTAATGAGATACACAATCTCTTCTTTGCATGCATTATTAAGGGAATCACATGATTCTGTTCTAGTTCTCCTAAGACTAATATTTCATGAGCCTCATTTACCCCTAGCAAAGTACAACAAAAAGAACAAAATTTGATTGCATGTGGGAATGTAAGCAGCTAGATAATAATAATTTTGGTTTATAGATAGCACCTACAAAACATAATATCTCATTTGATTCAGAATGTTTGTGCTGACTCCTAGAAAAAGGAAAGATTGAATATGATTATGGACTTGCAGTAGAGTGTAATGGTTAGGAGATTGACCTCAGAGTCAGTCTGCCTGGGTTCAATTTCTGGACTAGCCATTTACTTTTTCTAGTGACAGTGGACTAGCTAATCTCTCTTCAGATTAGTATTCTAATGTGTAAAAAAAGGGCCAAAAATCTACTTTCTATATAGGGCTGTTGAGAAGATTAAATGTGATCATTTAGGTAAAGCTTTGGAACAGTACCTGGTATATAGTAGATGCTCAATAAATTTGTCTGTTATTGTTACAGTGCTGTGAAAGTAAAGACTTTCTAGGAGTTGTGTTTGGAAATATGCCTTGAAGTTTAATTACAGATCCAAATAAAATTTATAAATACATTGAGAAATCTTAAGATATACAAATGTGAAGTGGTATATTCATGTAATAAGTATCAAAGAATTGTGTGAAATGCACATTTAGAGATTGCCTTGTTTCTCTATGTGAATGTTTGACAAACAGTTGTCTCTCCTATTTAAAGCATTTAAAAAGATTCTATAGCCTTTATTTTAATATTTTAAATACTGTACATTTCATTTTGCATATGGAGAAACTTGAAGAACTTTTTATTTTGTAGAGTGTTTTCGATAGCACATCCATTATTACTTATGATATTTTGTGATTTTTTTTGAGGTTCCTCTTTTCTTTGCTGGATCTGAAGGCATGGGTAGCAAGAAACTAAGACGAGTGGGTTTATCACAAGAGCTGTGTGATCGTCTGAGCAGACATCAGATTGTGACCTGTCGGGTAAAATTTAATTTTTTTCACTGAGAAATTTTGTATACTTTTTTTTTTTTTAACTGGCTGGTACAGGGATCAAACTCTGGACCTTGGTGTTACCAGCACCATACTCTAACCAACTGATTGAACAGGCCAATCTTATGTACAAATTAGCTTTAAGTATACCTTAATTATTGTTAAACCTGAAATATGAAAACTTTGGTTTCCAAAAAAAAAGATAAATAATGTGTTTTTCCATAGGATAATTTTAAATAATAAGCCACTTAGATTGCATTTCCAAATGTGATTTTATTTACCCAAATTCAGCATTTTTCATTTTGGGTGGAGAATGGTTATGGCATAAGGTGAAGTTCACCTGTGCCATTTAACTGGGGTGCTAGAGAAGATTTATTCACTTAAAAGAAATTTTGTAGTTACATGACAAATATGACTCAAATGAGGAGGTAGTATTCAAAATAGATAATTGCTCTTGAAAGCAAAATAAGTTAACAGTTAAAACCATTTTCTTATTGATGGAGCCTGACAAATGTATAAAGCAGATGCTGCATTTTTAAGCACAGTAGTGAAGCAAATCCCTCTTAGGAGGGTAAATAAGATTTAAGATTTTATCTTAGGATTTTATCCTTCATAAGACAGTTTTTCAGAGCATACCCTCCTTTTTTTTTGAATTGCTTTTTGTGTTAAAGGTATCTTTGTTTTTCCCATCACACATTTTATTATTTATTTCTTTATTCATTTTGTGGCCAGCTGGTATGGGGATCCAAATTCTTGACCTTGGTGTTATCAACACCACACTCTAATCTGTTATACATTTTATAATCCTTTTGGTCATACTTTGAAATGCTCTTAAAAGTATGAAATTTAACATTTTGTTCCATATTCAGTTTTATTCTTTCTCAATTGTCAAATACTTTCTCTGGGTGAACTCTTAGGTTAGAAAGAAATTCTTTCTGGTCATATATTTGTGCCCAAACTCTTTCTGGCACAAGTACAGTGCTCACATAAGCTTGCATTGGATGCTGTTGCTGTGTGATGTTACTTGGTGTGTCCTTTGGTATATGCCTACTAAGCTAGATAATTAGAAGGTAAGATTATGTCAATAGTGGTTACCAGAGGCAGGGAAAAGGAGGGGGTAGGGGGAGCACTGGGGAAAGATTGGTAGACTAGTACAAAGTTACAAAGTTACAGCTAGATAGTAAGAATAAGTTCTGGTGACCTAGGGTGACAATAGCTAATAATATTGTATATTTCAAGATAGCCAGAAAAGAGGATGTTGAATGTTATAACCATAAAGAAGTGATAAATATTTAGATGATAGATATGCTAACTATTCTGATTGGATCACTGTACAATAAATGCATGTATTGAGACAACAAATTGTACCCCATAAACATGTACAGTGAAAAAAAAATTCATGGAAACAAGGGGGGAAGAGGGCACATGATAAAGATTTGAGAACATGAGAGAGGGAGAGGGAAGATTTTGAGATGATCAATTGGGTAATGTGTGTGAAAGTGTTTTGTAACTCTAAAGGGTTCTGCTCCCACAATGAAATGTTATTTTCACTTATCCAATGAAATATACATTTATTGAGCTCAAAAAAGAAAAAAAGAAGATAAGACTATGGTATCATATTTTAGTTAAGGCATATTTAGGGGGAAAATACTATAAAGAATGCATAAATCTTTGATCTGCAATAAGTTATACTTTTATCTATACATGGGCAGTATCAATGGAAAGTTACCTTTTCATTACAGTATCTTTGTTACACATGTATCTTTAAAATATTCTCTTTATGTCTCTTCAGGACTTCTTATGTCTTTCCCCACTGGAGCTTATGAAGGTGACTGGCCTGAGTTATCGAGGTGTCCATGAACTTCTGTGTATTGTCAGCAAGGCCTGTGCCCCACAGATGCAAACGGTATATATACATATATATATATATATTTTTTTATTATGATTTGATTATTAAATAATTCTTTATCTCATTTAAAATCTTTTTTTGAGGGCCAACCCATGGCTTACTTGGGAGAGTGTGGTGCTGACAACACCAAGTTAAGGGTTAAGATCCCCTTGCTGGTCATCTTTAACAAAAAAAAAGTCTTTTCTGGGAAGAGGCAAGAGCAAAAATAGAGACAAGCATCTCAAAAACATCAAGTCTTCTACCATAGAGTTAGTCCTCTAATAAGAGTATTGTGAAACATGTATGTAGTTTATGAGCACACACACACACACACACACACACACACACACACACACACACACACACACACACAAAATCCTGTAGGTCCTTCTTGTCTTCTAATAAAACTCAGCTTTAGAAAGCTTTAACCAGAGGCCTGATTTACAAAGGTCTCTAATTTAAAGTAGTGTTTGTCAGGATTAGTTCCAGACTCTAATTTTATTTTTATTTGTGTCTGGAGAAATAGTGACACTGATTTGAGTTTTAAAGACTAGGTGAAAGGAAGTAACATGAAACAAGCAGACACAAGAAGAATCAGAGGCTTTTTCTCTATATATTAGACCTCTCTGATGGTACATCTCACCAACAAACACTGGGATAACTTTTTCCTTTTCATGTTTGAAAAAATTGGAAAAGGCTTCGTATCCATATCACCCCAAGTAAAGATTTTTTTTTTTTTTCCTTTTTGTCTTTTTTCGTGTCCGGCAACGGATCGCAATCCTCAGTGTTGCACCCGTGATGGTACATCTCACCAACAAACACTGGGATAACTTTTTCCTTTTCATGTTTGAAATAAT
>NW_007726704.1:213777-214619 GCF_000696425.1 Galeopterus variegatus | reverse complement strand
CCTCGGCGGGAGCGCCACCGCGCTCCCAAGCGGCGCACTGTAGCAGTGCGCCACCGGGCCGGCCCCTCAAGTAAAGATTATTTTAAAAAATATATAACTATGTGCCACAGATTTGTTTGATTTGGAAATTAAATGAGATGAAAATAAAATATGGCACAGTACCAGGCATACAGTAATACTTAAGAAGATAAGTGTACCTAAGACTGATTCCTGAGTGATGCCAATGCTTAAAGGTCGGAATAGACAAAGATGAGTCTGAGAAGAAGGAGCCACCACAGTAGAAACAAAAACTGGTAGAGTATTATATCCCCCCCTTTTCTCATTTATGGACATATTGTTATTTCTGAAGTCTTGTTCTGTTAGTTTATTTTATTCTTTTTTTGAGAGTCTCCAAATCTATTATTCTAGTAATTATAGTTATAGTTGCAAGTTATGTACTTTAACGTTGACAGATTGGACTGACCCTACATGTTAGAGTGTCGCCTCGTGCACCTGTGTTGCCTGATGATATATTGTAGACAAAAATGTCTATGTAAGATTGCTCACTGAAGTATTTCTTTTTTTTTTGTCTTTTTTACTGACTGGTAACGGGATCGCAACCCTTGGTGTTGCGCCCGCACCGCGCTCAGCCATTGAGCGGGAACCGGTCTCCACATGGGATCTGAACCCTCAGCGGGAGCGCTGCCGCACTCCCAAGTGGCGCACTCTCCAGTGCACCACCGGGCCGGCCCCTGAAGTATTTCTTATATCAGAAAATTGGGGGCCGGCCCGGTGGCGCACTGCGCTAGTGCGCCGCTTGGGAAGCGCGGCAGCGCTCCCGCCGAGGGTTCGGATCCCACATA
>NW_007726704.1:211268-212777 GCF_000696425.1 Galeopterus variegatus | reverse complement strand
TTTTAAAAAAAAAAAAAAAAAAAAAAAAAAAAAAAAAAAAAAAAAAAAAAAAAAAAAAAGAAAATTGGAAACAACTTTAACAATCAATAATAAGGAAGAAGATAAATTTTATTACATTTATGTGATGAAATATTACGTAGGCATTAAAATCTCTGAAGAATTTTTAGTAAGAGAAATGCTCAGGATATAAATGCTTAGTGAAATAATAGGCTGTGAAATTGTATATAGTGTACATGCCAATTTTATAAAAATGATCATTATATATATGTATAGTTGTATATATACTGTATCGTTAATAGTGCTTATTCCAGGATTGTGGAATTTTATAACTGACTTTAGTTTTCCCTAACTTTTTTTCTTTTCAAATTTGCTATAGGTAAGTTATGTTCTCTAAATAAGAAAAATACAGCAGTGGTTTTGTTTGTCCTCTTGGAGTAGTCTTTAGTAAATCTCTTAGTCTCAGTTTCTTAGCCTCTGCAAAATGGAGATAATTATACCTATGTGTTGCAAGGATTAAATGAAATGATGTATGTAAACTACTTAATACAGCACATGGTAGATGTGCAAGAAATGTCCATTATCTTACCATCCTCGCCCTTTTCTTTCTGTTCATGATTCCTGAATCACGCAATATTTGAGACTATTAATGTTATTTGTTCCGTATCCTAGTGACTGTTTGCACAGTGCCTAGGAAAAGGCAAAACTAAAATGTAAAAAACACTATTAAAAAGGGGAAGTTGTCCCAGAAGCTTTTAAAAGAAAAAAGGAACATAAATGAACATCTTTTAAAAATCAGGTAAAATTTTAATATTGTAGAAGATTAATAAGAGTAATTTAAAAAATTATTTTCCTTGTAGAGTATTTTATGGTTCTAAGTACATTAGCATAATCAAAAGCAATTAACAAAATCACCAAAGTTCTTTGTATAATTTCTTATGGACAAACACCTAGAATAAGAAAGGAGAATTTCAGAATTTTATTATATCAGAAAAACTCCAGATATACTGTGTGCCTGGCTTTAGATACATTCACTAGTACCAAAAATTTTTATCCCCACTGCTATTACCCACTTTGAGCCACCATTATTTTCCTTCAAAATGGTTGCAAATCATCTTGACAGATATCTCAGCTTCCAGTGTTACCCACACCCAAGCTATTCTTCACAAACCAATCTGAGTATCTCTTTGAAATGATAATATGATATATTAGTTTCCTGGGGCAACTCTAATACAAATTACCACAAACTGGGTGGCTTTGAACAACAGAATTTATTCTCTCATAGTTCTGGAATCCAGAGGTCCTAAATTAAGATGTAGTCAGAGCTGCACCTGCTTCCGGGGATCTGGGGGATAATTCATTCTTTGCCTCTTTCAGCTTTTGGTGGCTGTTGGCATTCCTTGGCTTGTGGCTGCTTCTTTCTCTGCTCTGTCTTTACATCGCCTTTTCCTCTGTATATTGAATCTCCCTCTGCCACTCTCTCTTTTTTTTTTTTTTTTTTTTTTTTTCCTT
>NW_007726704.1:202805-211083 GCF_000696425.1 Galeopterus variegatus | reverse complement strand
GTGGCCCCCCCGGCCCCCCCCCAGCCAGTGAGGGGGAGCCGGTCTGTATGTGGGATCCGAACCCTCGATGGGAGCGCCGCCGCGCTTCCCAAGCGGCGCACTATCCAGTGCGCCACCGGGCCGGCCCTCCCTCTGCCACTCTCTTAAAAGGATAGTTGTGGGCCGGCCCGGTGGCGCACTCAGTAGAGTGCGGTGGTTGGGAGTGTGGTGGCGCTCCCGCCAAGGGTTCGGATCCCATATAGAGACCGGTCCGCTCACTGGTTGAGCGCGGTGCGGGAGCGACACCGAGGGTTGCGATCCCATTGCCGGTTGTAGTACGGGAGCGACACCGAGGGTTGCGATCCCGTTACCGGTCACAAAAAAAGACAAAAAGGAAAAAAAAAAAAGGATACTTGTGATGGCATTTAGTATCTACCCAGATAATCCAGAATTATCTCCTCATTTCAAGGTCTTTAACTTAATCACATCTGCAAAGGCCCTTTTTCCAAGTAAGGTAATATTTACAGACAGGTTCCAGGGATATGGTGTGGATATCTTTTGGGGGGTCATTTCTCAGCCTGCCACACCTCCCTTTAAGCTATTCTTCACAGACCAACCAGAGTTTGAAATGATAACTCCTTGTTGCTCTCAGAATAAACTCCAAACTTCAACAAAGCCCTTCATGATTAGGCCCCTGTTTGCTTCTCCAGCTTCATTGCTTGCTGCACTGTGACCACACTCTGTCTTCCAACCATTCTAAATGAACTCTTTTTATTTTTTTGCAGTTTTTGTTTGATTCCTTGTTCTCTCTTTCTTGCTGCTTGGCCTTTCTTTGTACATTCTATCCTTTTTGGCAGAAACATTCACATTTCCTTTGCTTATCTAACAGTTATTTCAGATTTTTAGCTCAGACATCCAGCTCTTCCATGAAGACTTACTTGGGTCACAAAGTCCAAATCAGGTATATTGCTTCTATGTCTTCACTTTCCCTATCACAGTACCTCTTATTAATTGTGTTGTAATTTCCCAGTTTCTAGTCCTAATTTCATAGTTCCTGGTGAACTATAAGACTGTGAGGGCAGGGGCTCTGTTTGTGACATTACATTCCCATGATTCCAGCACAGTCCCTGGCACAGAGTAAATATTTGTTGAACAAATAAATGATAAAGGGAAAAAAGATGAATTGGGGCTGGTCTGAAGGTAGTGAGTTATCTCAACTGATTGTTCACATTCAGTTACAGATCGAACTCCTTGTTCTACTCTTCCCCCTTTCTCACTAGTGCACTTGACTAGCCTTAAAAAAAAGGTGGATTGGGGTTAGAGCTGCTAAAATTTGGAGATTTGGAGTTGGTTTACGTTTTTGAATAGATACAGAAGTTGGAAAGAACTTTATCTTTTTCTTGTTCAGGCTTATGGGATGAAGACACAAAGGTCTGCTGATCTCTCACCGGCGTTCTTATCTACTACCCTTTCTGCTTTGGATGAAGCCCTACATGGTGGTGTGGCTTGTGGATCCCTCACAGAGGTAAAGGAGAAACTTTCCATACTTTCTTCCATTGACCTTCAGAGGCAGGGGGAAAAGTTTAGTTAAAAAACAAATAATTTCATGAACATTTATCTGAATTGAATTATAAGTACTTCAAGGGTATGGTTCTCCACTTAGTGGCTTTGCAAACAAAGGTGCTAAAAAAAAAATCCTTGCTGAATGACTAAAATCTGTTTAGGTTGCTATTTCTTTTTTCTTTTTTTGTCTTTTTCGTGACCGGTAAGGGAATCGCAACCCTTGGCTTGGTGTCACCCGCACGGCGCTCAGCCAGCGAGCGCACCGGCCATTCCTATATAGGATCCGAACCTGCGGCAGGAGCGTCGCTGCGCTCCCAGCGCTGCACTCTCCCGAGTGCGCCACGGAGCCGGCCCTAGGTTGCTATTTCTTTGAACCAACTTAGAAAGTGATGAGTATTATGAAAGAATATTATGAAACATTTTGAGGGAATTGAAAAACGATCACTACTTAGCATATTAGGAAGGAAAATTTGAAATTTTACCAACATATGAGAAAAATGTACCTACAGTGAAGTATTTTTACTTCCTATTGTAGACAAAATTTGGTTCTGGGAAGTGATAGATTGTTGTATTAGTTAATATTGTTGCATAACAAATTATCTGAAGACCAAGTGGCTTAAAACAACAATAAACATTTATTACTTTTCAGTTTCTTTGGGAGTGTCTTAGCTCGGCGGTTTTGGCCAGGGATGCAGTCATCTGAGGCTCGGTCAGGGCTGGAGGATCTGTTTCCAAGGGGGCTCACTCCCAGGATGGGCAAGTTGGTGCTGGTTGTTGGCAGGAGGCCACAGGTCCTCCCCAAGTGGGCCCTCCACAGGCCACTTGAGTCTCCTCATCACATGGCAGCCAACTTCCCCCAGGGTGGGGGGTTAAAAGAAGGCCGGATGGAAATGGTGATGCCTTTGGTGATCTGGCTTTGAAAGTTGCACACCACTACCTCTGCCACATTCTCTTCATTAGAAAGAAGCAGGTCATTAAGTCCAGTCCATAATTAGGGAAAGGGAAATTAGGCAAAGCACTTTGAAAGAAGAAATGTCAAGAATTTGAGGATGTGTTAAAACTACCACAGTTTTTTTCCTTGAAAACTGCATTGGTGTGCTCATGGATGTGGCGACTTGATAGACTATGTTTACCAATGAGGACTCCTTGCCAGAAGGCTCTAGGGGTATGGATACTTTCAGCAAACTTCTAAACAAGAGCAGACTCTTACATTTTGATAGTTGTAATTTAACTGTAGATTTTTTCCATTGAAGATATGGACCCTGTTTTAGGTACTATTCTTATTTCTTTTATTTCAAGAGAGATTTAAAGATATCTGTGAGCTATGCCTAGTAGATGCCTATTAAATAGTTGGTAAAGGAATGAATGAATAAATTATTAAAAAAAACCCACCCCAAACAAGAATCATAAACAAAATCTGCTATTGCAGGGTACTGCCACCAGATGGTGCCAGAATCATACTATCTTACATAATCTTTTTGGGATCAAGTTGGACCTGCTCAAATAAGGTTTATAACAATAGTGATCCACAGTTATAGACTTACTCATTTAAATAGCAAAGAATTGAACTTCAGGAAGGTTAATCAACAAATGCTTATTATTTTTTAAGTTTTAGAATAATTTTCAATACCTTTTCACCTAGCTTTTATCAATTCTTTCTGGATCCAAGAAGAAGTTAGAAGCCGTTTAGGTGTTTTGTCATGATCACTTAGTTGACTTGGAATATGAATACCCTGAGTGCCATTTCAGGTGGCAAGTTCCTTACTTTCTCTTCCAGCTATAGGTAGGCTCTTCGGTCTTTTAGGGGTTTCAGCTCAGTACATGGAGTTTACCATCTATTAACAAACAAATTTTTATATGTATTTTATGTATACAAAATAAAATATATCCTGCCTGTATAAATTATGAACTCTTGTGAGCCTGTGACCCAATATAAAGACCAGAACAATACCAGCCATTGAAACTAACTGTGGGCTCTTCCCTGATCCTATCTTTGGCCTTCTTTTGGGAGGTAAACTCTGTCCTGGATTTTTACTATTCCCTATAGTTTCCTATATCTGTAGTTTTCTTTTACCTGCCATATACTTACATAGGAGTTATAATAGCACTTTATCTCATTTTGCTTATTTTTGAGCTTTACTAAATCATGTATCTGTGATGAAATCATACTTAATATGGTTTCTAAAATTTGTCCGTGTTGTTGTGGGTAGAAGAGTATAATTCACTTTCACTGCTGTCGTATATTCCAGTTTGGAAATATTCCACAATTTATTTCTCCCTTCTCCTGTGAGTGAATGTTTGAATTGTTTTCAGTTTGTTGCTAATATGAATAAGTCCTGTGAAAATTCCTGTACCTGTCTTCTGGATCACATATACAAGTATTTCTCTAGGGTAGGGATTGGCAAACTACTGTCCAGTGGTCAAATCTGGCTCACTGCCTGTTTTTGTAAACCAAATTGTATTGTAACACAGCTATGCTCATTTGTTTACATTTCGTCTGTGGCTATTTTGTGCTATAAGGGCAGAGTTGAGTTAGTTGTGACAGAGACAATGTGGTCTGCAAAGCTTAAAATATTTACTGTGTGGCTCCTGTCTAGAGTATTTATCTTGCAGTGATTTGGTGGTTATACAGTATGCACATGTGTAACTTTGCAGAGTCAGGACAAATTATTTTCCAGAATGGTTGTGCCTTTTTACACTCCTACCAGTGGTGCACACAAGTTCCTCTTGCTCTGTGTCTTCTTGCCTTGGTATTATCAGACTTCTGCCCATCCTTGTGATCTTAGTTTTTATTTTTCTAACTACTAATGACCTTGAGCATCTTTTCATAATTCATTTGTGTATTTTTTAAAAATAACTTTATTAGGGTATAATTTTATTTATTTATTTATTATTTATTTTTTGGCAGCAGACGGGTATAGGTATCCAAGCCATTGACCTTGGTATTACAAGGTGGTGTTCTAACCAACTGAGCTAACGAGCCAACCCCAGTTATAATTTAAATACTGATGGAGTTTTTATGTGTTCTCCCTACCAAAACTCATGTGGAAATCTGATCCCCAATGTGGTAGTGTTGGGAGCTGTTTGAGTCATGGGGGTGGATCCCTAATGAATGGATTAATGCTCTCCCTGGGGGAGGGGAGCCTGAGAGAGATCTAGCTCTATTAGTTCCATTGAGAGCTGGTTATTTAAAAGACCCTGGCACCTCCTCTCTCTCTCTCTCTCTCTCGCTTTTTCTTGCCATGTGATCTGTTCTACCTGCCACTGGCTGCCGTTTTCCACCATGAGTAGAAGCAACCTGAGGCCTGCACCAGATGCAGCTATCCCAGAATTGTAAGCCAGATAAACCTCTATTCTTTATAAATTACCCAGTCTCAGGTATTCTGATATAGAAACACAAAAATGGAATAATACAGAAAATTGGTACTGAGGAGTGGGGTGTTGCTATACAGTTACCTGAAAGTGTGGCAGCAGCTTTGGAACTGGGCAATAGGCAAACGTTGGAGGAGTTTGGAGAACTTAGAAGAAGACAAGAAGATGAGAGAAAGTTTGGAACATTCTAGAGATTGGTTAAATGGTGGTGACCAGAATGCTGATAGACATATGGACTGTAAAGACCATTCTAAAGAGGTCTCAGATAGAAATAAGGAGTTTTTTGGAAATTTGGGCAAAGATCAACCTTGCTGTGAACTGGAAAGGAACTTGGCTGCATTGTGTCCATGCCTTAGGACTTTGTGGAAGTTGGAACTTAAGAGTTGTGAACCAGAGTATCTGGCAGAAGAAATTTCTAAGCAGCAAAGCGTTAAGGAAGCTGCATGGCTACTTGTAACAGCCTATGCTGAGTTATGGTTGCAAGGATATGACGTAAAGCCAGAATTTAAAAGGGAAGCAGAGAGTAAAGATTTGGAAAATTTGCAGCCTGGTCAAGTGGTAGAGAAGCAGAGAGCATGCAATGGTGTAGTCCAGTGACCACTAGCTAAGATTAGTAAAAAGGAAAGGGATTATCAAGAGAAGGAGAAAAAGGCCCTTGAAGGCATTGCAGAAACCTCTGGGGCCAACTCTTCCATTTCAGGCCCAAAGACCTAGGGGGACAGAATGGTCTTGAGGAACAGGCTTGAGGAGCCCTCCATGGGCTCGCTGCCCAAGACCACCTCAGGAAGCTGCTTCCAGCACCAAGGCATCCCAGCTGCTTTGGGTATGCCAGCTGTGGGTAAATTGGCCCCAGGTGTGGCTGGACGTGCAGCTTTGGAAAATACAAGCTGGAAGCCTTGGCGGCATCCACGTGGTGTTAGGTTTGCAGGCTTGCAGAATGCCAGAGCTATGGAGGCTTGGGAGCCTTTACCCCAATTACAGAGGATGTATGGAAAAGTCTGGGGGCCCAGGAAGAGACCTGTCGTAGGGGCAGACTCACCACAGATAACCTTTGCTAGAGCAATGCTGAGTGGAAACATGGGGTCAGAGTTGCAGCAGAGAAACCCCATCAGTACCATGCCTAGTGGAGCCGGGAGAGTGAGACTGCTATGGAGACCCCAGACCTGTGGAACTACTAGTGTGCCACACCAGCCTGGGAGAGCTAAAGCATCACCTGAGACCAGGAAAGCCATAAAAGTGGAGCTGCCTGAGGACTTGGGGGCTCAACCCCTGCACCAGCATGCAGAGGAAGTCAAACATGAAGTCAAGATACCTGATTCACCTGCTTTGGTATTTAATGCCAGCCCTGTTGGGTTTTGGACTTGTTTGGGACATATTACACCTTTCTTTTGGCCTATTTTTCCCTTTTGGAATGGGAATATGTACCCTATTTTTGTCCCACCATTGTATCTTGGAAGTAGATAACTTATATTGATTTCACAGATGGGACTTTGGACTTTGAGTTGAAACAAGTTAAGACTTTGGGGGTGGAATAAATGTATTTGTATGTGAAAAGGACATGAGCTTTGGGGGTCCAGGGAGTAATGTAATGGATCAGATTATGTCCCCCCAAACTCACTGAGGCTTGAATTGTTCCCAAGTTTTGTATATTAGAAACTTAGCCCCCACTGACTGTTAAGAGGGTGGGAAATCCTATTATGGAAATTGAAAGGTAGAGCCTTGAAGAGGTGATTAGATTGTAGGACTGGGCAGTAGTGAATGGATTAAAAATGGTGGTCAGGGGGCATGGTTCTGAGGGCTTTAAAAGAAGAAGGAGACTGTCTCTGTCTCTCTGCTGCTCTCTCTGCTTCCACCATCTTGCAATGCGAGACTCCTGGGTCACTGTCGTCACCACCGGATGGACTTTGGACTTCCCAGCCTCAGAAATTGTAAGCAGTAAATGTCATTTTTCTTTATAAATCACCCAGTTTTAGGTATTTTGTTATAAGCTACATAAACGAACTAATACAAATATCATAAAATTCAACCATTGTAGCTGTATAATTCAGTGACTTTAGCAAATTTATAGTTGTGCAGTCATCACTACAATTAAGTTTTAGAACATTTCTCTTATCCTAAAAAGGTCCTTCATGCCCATTTACAGTTAATCCTCAGTTCCATCCTCAGCCCTAGGCAACCACTGACATGCTTTCTGTCTATAAATTTGCTTTTCCTAAACATTTCATGTAAACGAAATCATATAATATGTGGTCTTTTGTGTTTAGTTTCTTTCACATAGCATGATGTTTTGTTTTGGGGTGCATACATGTTGTAACATGCCTTAGTAGTTTGTTCCTTTTAACTGTTGTATAGTATTTCCTTGTATGGATATAGCACATTTTGTTTATCCATTCATTAGGTGATAGACATTTGAATTGCTTCTAGTTTTTGTCTATGATAAATAATGCTGCTGTGAACATTCATGGACATAAATGTATGAAAATAGGTTTTTGTTTCTCTAGGGTAGATTCCTAGGAGTGGTATGACTGAATCATATAATAAGGTGTTTGCCTAACTTTTTAAGAATCTGCCAGATTGGTTTCCAAAGTGGCTGTACCATTTTCATTCTCATCAGCAACGTATGATGGGTCATTTCTTCACATCTCAACCAACACTTGCTATGTTTATCTTTTTGACTTGAGCTCTTCTAGAGGGTGCATAGTGATATTTTATTATGGTTTTAATTTGCATTTCCACAGTGACTGATGATATTGAACATCTATTCATGTGTTCATTAGCCATTCCTATCTTTTCTTTCCTGGAATGTCTATTCAAATCTTTTGTCCGTTTTTTTCACTGGTTGTTTGTTTTCCTGTTATTGAGTTATAAGAGTTCTTTATATATTCTGGATATAAGTCCTTTATCAATTATTTGCAAATATTCCAGTCTGTGGTTTGTCTTTTTATTTTTTTAATGGTAACATTTGAAAGGTAAATTTTAAAATTTAATGTAGTACATTTTATCAGTTTTTTTTCTTTTATAGATTGTGGTTTTGATGTCATTTCTAAGAACTCTTGGCCTAGCCAAGGACATGGAGATTTTTGCTATATTTTCTTCTAGAAGTTTTATTGGTTTTTAAAAAATTTATTTTAAAAATTTTGTCGATATACAATGTGGTTGATTATTGTGGCCCTTTACCGAAACCTCCCTCCCTCCTCCCTCTCCCCCCTCCCACCCAACAATGTCCTTTCTGTATGCTTGTCACGTCAACTTCAAGGAATTGTAATTGTTATGTCTTCTTCTCCCCACCATTTTTTTTTCTTTTGTGTGTGTGTGAATTTATTTATTTATTTTTAGCTCCCACAAATAAGTGAGAACATGTGAT